>NC_044400.1:52598810-52841310 GCF_006542625.1 Nomascus leucogenys
GAGGAGCAACTCACTCCAAGGCCTCCTCTCTGCTGAGAGGTGCAGAGATGATGGGACGACTGCCTGCAGAAAGGAGCTTCCCACTCCAGGATCTCCTCTCTGCTAGGAACTGAACACTTGTCAGGACACCCTGGCTGCAGAAAGGAGCTACCTACTGCCGGTCTCCTTGGAGCTATTCTATTGCTCAATAAAACTCCTCTTTGTCTTGCCCACCTTCACTTGTCTGCATACCTCATTCTTCCTGGGCAGAGGACAATAACTTTGGACCCACTGAATGAGGCTAAAAGAGCGGTAACATGAACAGGGCTGAGACATGCCCTCTTGCTTGCCACATTTCGGGAAAAGAGAAGGAAAGAAAAGCTATAGTCCATTGTGGATCCCAGACCTGGGAGCTCCCTGATCCAGAGCTGTGACTCCCTTTTTGGGGTCCTGTGGTTCCTGGCATCTCCAAGTTTCCAGACACCACCATGTTCCCTGGTGCCAGCTGTGGAAGCTGTTTGTGGTGTGTCTGGTCCAGCAGCAGCTTCAGGGAGAGCAAGTGCCCATGCTGGCACCTGGAACTGCCTGCCCTGCTGTAGTAGCCAGCATTTCTGACTGCACAGTGGCCAGACCCTACACTTGCTCACACATCCGTTACCACTCCATGCAGTCTACACTGGCAGAGGTGGTATCCAGACTGGTAGTGTGAGCAGAGTGCATTCTGCCAGGCTGAGTGGGAAGAATGAGCCCAGTGGGCCCAAGAAAAGCTCGGGAAAAGAAGCCACCAGCCACCGAGGTTTCTGGCCAGAAAAATGACACCCCAAAGATTCTGTAACCATTGGGCTCATATGTTTAGGTCATGGTGGAATAGTAATGGTGAGAAGCTAATACATTTTGGAGATAGAAACAACAAGATTAGTTACAGATTTCATGTTGAATATTCAGCGATGAAAGAGAGAAAGAGAAGGGTCAAGGATAATTTTAATATTTTTCACATAAGAAACTGCAAGAATGAATTTGTATTGCATAAAAACGAAGAAGTCTGGGGTTATGAATATATTTAGGTCAGTCAGGACAGATTCAGTTGAGGCTGTGGTAACAAACAACTCTGAAACTCCAAGGGCTAAATGTAACAAAAGTTTATTTATTAAGATAGCTGCCCATTTACTCTAGAGTACTTGCAAGACAGACATTTCTTAAAATCCCCTTTAATGAGCAAAAACTTCTGTGGGTCTTTTTTTATCTCAAGGTTTAAAGTAACACAGTCAATCCAGTACTTAATCTTACCCACCTCCTCTGGGGAATCAGAGTAAACTCACTCATTGCTTCTATTTCTTCAAATGAACATAATTAAGAGTTAGTGAGCTCAGACCACACTGCTTTGTGTCTCTTTAGTTTGTTTTACAAATGTATGTATTTTTCTTACTTATGAGCCTTTCAGCTTTTACTTCTCAACCTATTCTCCTTTATAATCTAATTTTGATCCTTACAGAATAGAAAGTATGCAATAACATGTTTATTAAGATATAGACAAAATATAAGTCTTTAAACACTGAATGAATCATTCTATGAAGTAAATCTATCACTTGTGTGACAGCTATTGACTTACTTTACTGAATGCATTTTTATTTTAAATAATTAAATTTCCAGGTAACAAAAATGTGGATATCATTAGCTGTAGAGAAGAGACAAAAAAAAAAAAAAAAGTGGATATCAGAGCTGTAGGAAGAGCGTGAGGCAAATGAATATTCAGCATAACACAAGCAGAACAGAGATGCATCTGTTTTCTGTTATGCATAACAATTTACCACAAGTTTAGCAACATAAAATTACCCCTATGTATGTATGTATGTATGTATGTATTTATTTATTTATAGAGATGGGAGTCTTACCATGTTGTCCCGGCTGGACATGAACTCCTGGGCTCACACAATCCTCCCACCTTGGCCTCCCAAAGTTTTGTGATTACAGGTGTGAACCATCACACCTGACCTACCAACACCCATTTATTAGCTCAAAGTTGTGTAGATCAGAAATCTAACATGATGTGACTAGGTTCTCTGCTCATGGTATCACCACACTGAAATACAGATGTCAGGGAAGTTGAGTTCTTGTCTAAAGGCACTGGGGAAAATTCTCAATTCAAATTCATTTTTTTCTGGCAGGGTTAATTACTTGAATTAAATTCAGTGTATGATTTCTATATCCTTGCTGGTTGTCATTCAGGGGCTACTCTCAGCTAGAAGCTGCTTGCATTCCCTGCCATGTGACACCTTCAATCTTCAAGTCAGTGATGGCACATCAAATCTTTCTTTTGCTTTGAGTCCCTGAATTCCTCCATCTCTGACTTATAGACCCAGATTTAAAAGGCTCATGTGATCTAGTCAGTCCCATCCAGATTCTTATCTCAAGGTCAATCAATTTGGGGCATTATTGTATTTTCAAACCCCTTTTGTCACAGAAGTTATCTGTCTTAGTGCAGGCTGCTATAGGACTATAGGAATGTGCCATAAACTGGATGACTTACGAACAACAGAAATGTATTTCTCAGAATTTTGGAGCCTGGGAAAGTGAAGTTCAAGGCATGAGCAAATCAGATATCTGGTGAAGTCCTGCTTCCTTGTTCATCAGTGGTCCTCATGACCTAGGCACCTCTCAAAAGGCCTACCTCTTAATACCATCACATTGGTGGTAAGGAGTGCAACATACGAATTTTGGATTATACAAAAAATACGCTCTATAACAGTAACATAATCACAGGAATGATGTTTTATAATATTCATAGGTTCCATTCTCACAAGAGGAAGAGATTACATAAAGATGAGTGTCACTTGGGGTCACCTTGGAATTCTACCTCCCACAGGACTGTTCCTAAAACTATTAAATTATCATTTTATTTTACCTAAAATAAATACAGAATGTATATGAAATAATTGTTTAGATTTGGGCAAATTACTTTTAGGTAAGAAATTCTTGCCCCGGTCCTAATTTTTTTTTAAATATGAGATATTAAGAAGGAAAATGCATAAAATAGGACTGTTCTGAAACAAAAAGCGTAACCAAAGAGACTGACATCTTTAAGAGATAAGCCATTCAAATCAAATCAGATGTCCATGCACTGATTGTCAAAGTGAATAAAAAAAAGGGGTCCATTAGCTTATTAATTAATCAAAGACCATTGTGTCTCAAAAGGTTAAAATTGAACTGTTTTCTAATAAGAGCTTTAAGTGTCTTTTAACATGACAAGATATGAAGACAAAGCTTTCTTCTGAAAGAAAATGTCTGGAATTCTGATTAGATCAAGAAGGGCCTCTGAGTATAGTTTCTGGTTAAATTGAATGCTCCCACCTGGATTTCTCTCTCTGTGCCCAGTTGGTGCTTAACAATGATAGGGTTAGCCTAGGACAGGAAAAAAGGAAATTAAAGATATCAGTGTAACAGATTTGTGGTTTCAAGAGGCCAATCTAAGCCTTTATAAATCATCAGTGTGTGATAGAGCTGCTGTTCTGGGAAATAACTTACGTCAAAATTGCATAGTGTAGCTCCTATAAATACTCTCAGATTATTTATTTCTCTGTTGCTTGTGTACTCATTTCTTACCTTCAAAAGGGGAAATAGCATACACTAACATTGGATGCTTTCCTAAGTGGCCGGAAGCTTCAGCTCTGGGCACAGTAACCACAAAAAGTGAGCATCACCACTAACCACTCAATTTGCTTATTAACTAAAAATAAACACAAGTTTGAAAGTTTATTTTGCCCTAAGTAGGGGAAAAATAAATCAATAACAACTCAGATTCTGTTTGTGAACTAAAATGCTCAAGCTGCTGAATAACGTGTGTCGCAAAGAATGTGACAGTGTTAAAAAACAAACACTGTGCAAAGGCTTGCAAAAAGAACAAGAATTGTTTTTAATGAATTTTGGCATTCTTGAGATGACAATAAATGTCAGCAAGAACTTGAAACAAAGAATAGAAGAGAAAGGAGGAAATTATTTGCTGAGCGTCTACCAAGTACAGCCATAAACATTGTGAGATATGTTAGATGTTTTCATTTGCTCCCTCATATGACAGAAACAAAACACGTTTAATGCTTACTGGTACAGACTGTGGGTCAGTATTTGGCTTAAGTTTTTACTTTTCATGTAGCAATTTGGGTAAATACAATACCTTAATATGTACCCTATACTTTGTCTGGAAAATATAAATAAGAATACCTACTTTATATTATTACAATGATAATAAATGAGACAATGAAGTTAAAGCACTTAGAACAGCACTCCCTTTGTAAGTACAAAATTTATTAGCATGGTGATCGTGGTTGTTGTTGTTATCTCATTTTATCTTCAAAATCCATGGTATCTGGCTTCATGTTCAAGATGTAGAAAGCTAGAAGTAGTTTTGCTCTCATAGTTAATATCATGACTTTTACTGTATTCAAAACAGAGCTGGAGTGGAAGGACAACTGCCCCAAAATACATTGAAAGAAGGAAGAGAGAAAAAGCATTCATTTGCTTTAGTAGACATGACCAGATACCAATAAAAAGAATTGAAAAGAAGAGTTGACAATTTTAAAATGCCAAATTCAGAAGACAGTGTGAAAATTTGGGGCTATAAAAACTGGAGGACTCTATACATTTCAAGGTCTTTCTCCACCAACTCCACTAGGCATTCATAAAATAACTGAAGAAAGCCCTGATAAATTCCTATTGTGGTACAGGCTTGAGGAAGGAAAACAGCAGATATCATGTGGAAGAAGCAAGAAACTTTCTCTAGATCCAACTTCTTTTGTTCATGAAAAGAAAAGTCATGATCTATGAGATTGTGGGGAGAAGCAGGCAACCATCACTCCTGCTCATTGGTAAAAACATATTGTAAACAATCATTAGAACTAGACTTGGACATGGCACCTATCTTAGAACTGAGGGAAAATTTAAAATAACTATTACAAAACCTATCAGATTAACAACATATTTATCAGCAGAAGCCCTATAAGCTAGAAGGGATTGGGGCCCTATCTTCAGCCTCCTTAGGCAAAACAATTTTCAGTCCAGAATTTTGTACCAGGTGAAACTAAGCCTCATAAATGAAGGAAAGATACAGTCTTTTTCAGAAACACAAATGCCGAGAGAATTTTCCACTACCAAGCCAGCACTAAAAGACTGCTAAAAGGAGCTCTAAATCTTAAAACAAATATTCAAAATACACCAAAATATAGAACCTCCATAAAGCATAAATATCACAGGGCTTATAAAACAAAAACACAATTACAAAAAAAACTCACAAGGTATTCAGGCAACAAATAGCACAATACATAAAACACTATCTCACATCTCAATGCTGTGAATGTAAATGATATAAACGCTCCACTTAAAATATATAGAATGGCAGAATAGATAAGAAATCACCAACCAAGTATCAGCTGTCTTTAAGAGACTCACCTAACACATAAGGACTCACATAAACTTAAAGTAAAATGATGTAAAAAAGATATTCCATGCAGATAGACACCAAAAGCAAGCAGGAGTAGCTATTCTTGTGTCAGACAAAACAAACTTTAATGCAACAGCAGTTAAAAAAGACAGAGAGATATTATACAATGATAAAAGAACTTCTCCAACAGGAAAACATAACAATTGTAAATATATATGCAACTAACACTAGAGCTCCCAAATTTATAAAATGATTACTACTAGACCTAAGAAATGAGATAGACAGCAATACAATAATAGTGGGGGACTTCAATATTCCACTGACAGCACTAGGTAGGTCATCAAGACAGAATGTCAATAAAAAAATTATTGATATAAACTATCCCCTAGAAAAAAAGGATTTAACAGATATTTACAGAACATTCTGTCTAACAACTGCAGAATATACATTCTATTAATCAGCACATACAACATTCTCCAAGATAAACTATATGATAAGCCACAAAACAAGTCTCAATAAATTTAAGAAAATCAAAATTATAGCAAGTACTTTCTCAGACCACAGTAGAATAAAATTGGAAATCATCTCCAAAAAACCCCCTCAAAACCATGCAAATACATGAAAATTAAATGACCTGTTCCTGAATAATCATTGGGTCAACAATGAAATCAAGGTAGAAATTTAAAAATTCTTTGAACTGAATGATAATAGTAACACAACCTATCAAAACTTCTGAAACGGGAAATATTCCAGCAAACACCAAAGAAATACAAAAGATCACTCAAGGCTACTACAAACACCTTTGTGCACATAAACTAGAAGACCCAGAGGAGATGGATAAATTCCTGGAAATATAGAACCCTCATACGTTAAACCAGGAAGAAATAGAAACTCTGAATAGGCCAATAACAAGCAGTGAGATTGAAATGGTAATAAAACAAAATTGCCAACAAAATAGTATCCAGGACCAGACAAATTCGCAGCTGAATTCTATCAGACATTCAAAGAGGAATTGGTACCAATTCTATTGACACTATTCTACAAGATACAGATAGAGAAAATCTTCCCTAAATCATTCTATGAAGCCAGTATCACCTTAATACCAAAACCAGGAAAGGACGTAACAACAACTGATGAATATAGATGCAAAAACCCTTAACAAAATACTAGCTAACCAAATCCAAAAGCATATCAAAAATATAATCCACCATGATTAAGTGGGTTTCATACAAGGGATGCAGAGATGGTTTAACATATGCAAGACAATAAATGTAATACACCACATAACCAGAATTAAAAACAAAAATCACATGATCATCTCAATAGATACAGAAAAAGCATTTGACAAAATCCAGCATTTCTTAATGATTAAGACACTCAGCAAAATCAACATAGAAGATATACCTAAATGTAATAAAAGCCATCTATGACAAACCCACAGCCAACATAATACTGAATGGGGAAAAATTGAAATCATTCCCCCTTAGAACTGGAACAAGAAAAGGTTGCCCACTCACACCATTTCTATTCAACATAGTACTGGAAGTCCTAGCCAGAGCAATCAGTAAAAAGAAAAAAAATAAAGGGCATCCAAATTGGTAAAGAGGAAATCAAACTGTTGCTGTTTCCTGACAATATGACTGGGTACCTAGAAAACCCTAAAGACTCCTCCAAAAAGCTCCTAGAACTGATAAATGAATTCAGAAAAGTTTTAGGATATAATATTAATGTGCACAAATCACTAGCTCTGCTATACACCAACAGCGAACAAGCTGAGAATCAAATCAAGAACTCAACCTCTTTTACAATAGCTGCAAAAATAAAATAAAATAAATCAAATACTTAGGAATATACCTAACCAGGGAGGTGAAAGACCTCTACAGGCAAAACTACAGAACACTGCTGAAAGGCATCATAGATGACACAAACAAATGGAGACTCCTCCCATGCTCATGGATGGGTAGAATTAATACTGTGAAAATGACCATGCTGCTAAAAACAATCTATTAATTCAATGCAATTCCCATCAAAATACGTCATTCTTCACAGAACTAGAAAAAGCAGTCTTAAAACTCACATTGAACCCAAAAAGAGCCCACATAGCCAGAGCAAGACAAAGCAAAAATAACAAATCTGGAGGCATCTCATTACCTGACTTCAAGCTACACCAAAAGGCTATCGTCACCAAAAAAGCACAGTACTGGTATTAAAATCGGCACATAGACCATTGGAACAGAATAGAGAACCAGAAATAAAGCCAAATTCTCACACCCAAACTCAACAAAACAAGCAAAAACACGAAGTGGGTTCAAGACACCTTATTCAACAAATGCTGCCAGGATAATTGGCAAGATGCGTGTAGAAGAATAAAACTGGATCATTATCTCTCACCTTATTAAAAAAATCAACTCAAGATGGATCAAGGACTTAAATCTAAGACCTGAAACCATAAAAATTATAATAGATAACATTGGAAAAACCCTTCTGCCCATTGGCTTAGGCAAATATTTCATGACCAAGAACCCAAAAGCAAATGCAACAAAAACAAAGACAAATATTTGAGAATTAATTTAACTAAAAAGCACAGCAAAAGAAACAATCAGCAGAGTAAACAGAGTGGGAGAAAAATTTCACAATCTATATATCTGACAAAAGACTAACATCCAGAATCTACAAGGAGCTCAAACAAATTATCAAGGAGAAACAATCCCATCAAAAAGTGGGCTAAGGACATGAACAGACAATTCTCAAAAAAAGATATACAAATGGCCAACAAACATATGAAAAAATGTTTAACATCACTAATGATCAGAGACATGCAAATCAAAACCACAATGTGATACCATCTTACTCCTGCAAAAATGGCTATAATCAAAAAATCAGAGAATAATAGATGTTGGCATAGATGCGGTGAAAAGGGAACACTTCTACACTGCTGGTAGGAATGTAAACTAGTACAAACACTATGAAAAACACTGTGGGGATTCCTTAAAGAGCTAAAAGTAGAACTACCATTTGACCCAGCAATCCCACTGCTGGCTATCTACCCAGAGGGAAAAAATAAGCCATTATATGAAAATGATACTTGCATATGCATACTTATAGCAGCACAATTTATAATTGCAAAAATATGAAACCAGCCCAAATGCCCATCAATCAATGAGTGGACAAATAAATTGTGATATACATATATATGTGTGTGTGTGTGTGTATATATATATACACTCACTATATATATATACACATGCACATATATCACAGTATTCCATGTTGTGTGTGGGTATATACATGTATGTGTGTGTGTGTATATATATAGAATACTATTATATTAAATGTCCATTAATCAATGAGTGGATAAAGAAATTGTGATATATACATATATCACAGTATTCCATGGTATGTTTTATATATACACACCATGGAATACTACATGAATTAAATATTGTCATTCACAGCAACTTGGATGGAATTGGAGACCATTATTCTAAGTGAAGTAACTCAGGAAAGGAAAACCAAACATTGTATGTTCTCACTTATGAGTCAGAGCTAAGCTATGAGGATGCAAAGACATAAGAATGATACAATGGACTTTAGGGACTCAGCGGAAAGTGTGGGAGGGGGATGAGGGATAAAAAAATTACAAATTGGGTATGGTGTATACTGCTTGGGTGATAGGTGCACCAAAATCTCAGAAATCACCACTAAAGAACTTATTCATGTAATCAAACAACACCCCTGTTCCCTAAAAATCTATGGGAAAAAAAAAGTTGGAGAAAAAAAATAAAATAAAATAAAATAACTATGACTAATATATTAATGGCTTTAATAAAGTTATAGACCACATGCAATCACATAATTAATTTCAACAGAAAGATAGGATCTAAAAGAGGGAGTTAATTAAAATTGATAGGAAAGGAAAACACATAAACATAAATAAAGAATGCCTTCAAGAGCTCAATAGACTCGCCACAGCTGAGAAAAGAATCAGTGAGCTTAAAGGTAGGGCAAAACAAATTACCCAAACTGAAATACAAGTAAAAAGAAAGAAAAAAAAAAAGAACAGAACAAAACATTTAATTGAGGTGAAACAATTTTAAACTTTCCAAATATCTATAATTGAAATCCTCAAAAGAGAAGGTAAAAAAAAAGTGCAGAAAACAAAAATTGAACAATTAGTGATAGATTTCCAAAGTTAATGGCAGACATTAAGAAGCTCAGAGGTCACTAAGTATAATAAATACTACAAAATTAAAACAAAACAAAGAAAAAGCCCTACAGATATTTATACTGCTGAAAAAAATATATTGAATGCAGCCAGTGAGAGGGAAATATATTACATACAGAGGAACAAATAATAAGAACTATGGCTGACATTTTGTGAGCAAACATGCAATACAGAAGGCAATAGAATGTTGAAAGAAAAAAAAAGAAATCTGTCACCCCATAATTCTCTACTATGCAAAAATATCTTTAAAAAATGAAAGATTTGTTAACCAATCAACTCAGAGAATTAGAAGTGTTAAAGGAAGTTCTTCATAAGGAAAAAAAATAATTATTTAAACGTGGAATTAGGCAAAAGAATAAACAGCATTGGAAATGTAATAAAGGAAGGTAAAGTTCAATTGTGGCTTAACAGAAAAATCTCTAAAACATAACTGTTTATGTAGAAATGTTAGAAATATGTTGTGTATTTCAACTTACATAAAACAGGTTAGATGGAAGGAATTAGAATATACTGTTGTAAAATCCTTTACTACATGTGAAGTGATATAGCAGTATTCAATTATAAACTCTAAGACCTACTTTGGAAATTTTAGGGAAATTCAATTTTTTAAAGATGTATAAAGAGTAAGTTGATGAATACGTATAGCAGCTTCATCGTTAGTAACCAAATATTGGAAACAAAGCTGATGTCCTTCAGTCAGTGAATGGATAAACAAACTGTGGTACATCCATAAGGTCAAGTATATGAGATGCTACTTAGCAATGAAAGGAAGCATCTATTTATTATAGGAGTTAAACTTTGATAAATATTTTAAGCACTGAAATTCATTCTCTTCAAAAAGGCTTTATATTTCAGATGTCTACTAAAAACAAAAAAACAACTCTCAATTCACCTTCCCTTCATTGTATTTGTCTTTAAAAAATACAAATTTTTGTTTGGGTCTTAATATTATAGTTTGTTTCCTTTTCTGAACATTTTTCTATAGAGTTTTATGTATGATTTTGTACTGAGTATGATACTGCTTATAAATGTGATAACATAAATTGATATACATTTATTTCATATTATATATAGTATTCATAACTAGAGTATAATTTTCTTAAAAAGATATATCTTTTGTATTATTTTTTGCCCCCCCCACCAGTTCATTATGGCTAAACAGAAAAAGGAGATCGAAAACAGAGACTATGGAATTGTAATTATGATACTAGAAAGAATCTCTATGATTTAAAAACCGATAATATTTAAGATTAATAATTTCATTAAGAATATAAGCTTCAGGCCAGGTATAGTGGCTCATGCTTGTGATCCAGCACTTTGGGAGGCCAAGGCAGGAGGATCACTTGAGCCTAGGAGCTCATGGTTGCAGGGGGCTATGATCTTGTCAGTGTACTACACACTGAGCAACAAAGCAAGACTTTGTCCAAAAAAAAAAAAAAGAATCTCCCAAAATATTTAAAATATTTAAAATTCTCAAACATAAGTCCTTTATTTACCAATGGGAAAGATGGCACTACTTTTCCACGTGGTGTTAGAAGGATCACTAGAACTCGAACTCAGGCCTTTTGATTCTGAAATAAATATAGTCTTTTTTCTAGTATATCTTGCCTTCTCTCATAAAGTAAATTACACCTGGATAAAAGGCTCTAAATTTCAAATTCTGAACTTCTTGGAGAGGTGGTACCAAATTCCTTATAAATGATGCATTCTCTTTCATATTTTCATTAAGGCCATTTTTTTGCATCATTTCCCTGTCTTTCTGAGAGTAGAAATGAAACAGCTTTTCTAAAGAATATGCAGTTTTAGTCCTCTCACAGTTAAGTATATACATTTCATAAAAAATTAGGCTTATGTTAACTATTTTGTACTAACCTATGACCTTGATAATAGCCATGTGCTTATGGAGAGCTGTTCTCTGTGGAGCAGACTTTCTTCTACTTAAAAGCTGCTTGAAGGTAGTTTTCAGAAGATACACTTGCTTCTGAAGACACTTGAAAGACTTCACATATGTTAATTACAGCAATCAAGACTCATAAAGCCTGGAATTTTACAACTTTTCAGAAAGCCTCTGGGAATGGAACATCTTCCAATTCAGTGGACAAGTTAAATCCAATTACACTTCCTTCTTTTGGCAGCCTCTCCTTTCATACACTTAGAATCTGCACATGTAGAAAAATTCAAAACAAAAAGGAAAAGATTCAAACTGTACTATTATCAGGAGAAACACAGTCCAACATTACCCAACCATTATAAGTTCTGCCATTGGCAAAAGTTCCCGGTGTTTATTTGTGAAAAGATAGTAATTTCTGGATTGAAAAGAGAAAACTTGACAACATTACCAGTATATGATATAGATATAGCTACACACAGACAACAAAAACAGAAATCTACTTCTGGTTTCAAGCATGGGCGTTTGCAATCTCTTATATATTCTCACTTTTAATTGAAAATCAAGAAACCCAACCAAGGAGCTGAGAATCTGTATATGGTGACAATGATAAGACTATATGTAAAAATAGAACTTTGACTCACATCCTGCAGCAACCTCCCTAGGAATCCAGCCTCCTTAACTACAACAAACAACTCAGAAAGCCAACCTAATATTGCATTCTTGTAGGAAGGCAGGCATATCTCTGGTAGCAATTCAGAAAACTAAAACGTAACTTTTGTAATAATTGGCCCCAAATGGCTAGGGCTTGATTAATAACTGACAGCTTCTCAATTTTTTTTTGTACCTGCTTCTAACTTAAGACAGACCAGAGAAAATCCAATATGTACCCCTAACCAACTGATAGGATGCCCCACTTCTAATTAACCACCTACAGCTTCGCAAGGCCAAGAGCCTCCAAAGGGGACACACCTGAAGTCTCTCTTTTTCTACTCCAAAGCTTTCACACTCCTCTGCCTGCCTTTGGGTCTCTGTCAAAACACAAATGGTTGCGGCTGACTCCCTTGCTATAGCAAGTTCTCAATAAAAAGCCTTTGCTTTTCTCATTTGATTGGTCTTCATTTACTTCCACGGATCAAAAAGACCAAAAATACCAAAATACCTCTCTGTTTTAGAAAGTCTGGAGTGCTTTAATTTTCTTCTTCATTCAAAATGTCCACTTTCATGGAAAAATATGCCCCATCTTTAAATTGTTTTTTCTTTTTCTTTCTTTTCTTTTTTTTTTTTTTTTGAGACGGAGTCTTGCTCTGTCACCCAGGCTGGAGTGCAGTGGTGTGATATCAGCACACTACAACCTCTGCCTCCCTGGTTCTTGTGCCTCAGCCTCCTGAGTAGCTGGGATTACGGGTGCCCACTACCATGCCCAGCTAATGGTTATATAATTACTAATTTTTGCATTTTTTGTAGAGGTGGGAGTTTCACCATGTTGGCCAGGTTGGTCTCGAACTCCTGACCTCAAGTGATCCGCCCGCCTCAACATCCCAAACAGTTGGGTTAACAGGCATGAGCCGCCACGCCTGGCCTAAATTGTTTTTTCTAATACATTCCTGGTGGAAATTTTTTTATTTTGTGGCATTTTTATAATGTATTTGAATAATAAATGATGTATCTACATGTTTCTTAGTGTTCTGATTTTGCATGTACTTTTGCATAGAGAATGCTTATTTTTAACGTTTCACAGAAATTTTTAGGTAAAATTATCACTATTATACATGTATATATCTGTGTAAACATATATGTATATAAATTTAGTGTATTAAAATAAATATTTGTATAATTCAATGGAATACATTTATTTTTTACTAGACATTAGAATTTTACCTTCTTTCCATGTGGTTATTATTTAAGTAATTATGTAACCGTTAGTGGTAATATATATATTTTTTAACGTGCACTTAATTAATTTTATTTAGGGATCATTCAGAATTTATAATTGACCGTGAATTATCCTATGTACTTTCAACAAATTTTTTAGCACTGGGTTTTACTTTTATTTTTTTTTTAAGGATTAAAAAATGTCACATTTTCCATACATTACTGTTTGATGAGTTATATGTTTCTCATTGACAACTGGATGATCTATTTAGAATTGTTTTGTTTAGTGTTTTTCTTTTTATTTGAGAACATCTAACAAATTTATAATTAGGATTTTTAATAAATTTATTCTATAATAATCAAATGGCATCAGTAAAACAGTAAGTGTGAAGTCAGGAGCAAGCAAAGATAATGCAGAACCCCTCAAATCCAAATGTTACAGATTCCTATTCTATGTATCATAAGTTTTAAACAGTTCGTTACTTATTTTACTGAGTTTTTTTGTTACCTTTTAAAAATAATCTTTATTATTGTTCTACCTGATGACGATTTTTTAGTTTAGCTCTAGGTACAAATCAAATAAATATGAGCATCTGAATGTCAGAAACTTTGTATTGGTCTTTGTGTGTACTCATATATTGTTTTGCAAAGCAAGTATTTAACAGTGCAGATAAGAGTTTCAAATTATACAGGATTTCAACCTTATCTCTTCAGCTTACAGTGACTTATGTGACACTAGATAAGGTTTTTGACTATAAATTTCAGTTTTCTGGTGTAGGGGGGTGGATGGGTCTAATCAAACATGACTGATGTGCTTGTAAAGAGGATGGCCACGTAAGGACAGACACACACAGAGAATGCCATGTGAAGACAAAGGCATGGATGGAAGTTATGCAGCTCCAAACCAAGAAATGCCAAAGATGGACAAACAAAACAAAACCAAAAACCAAATAAACAATAAACATCAGAATCTATGAAGTGGCAAGGAAGGATTTCCCTACAGATTTCAGAGGGAGCATGGCCACTGCCTACTCTTGATTTTGGACTTCTAGCTTCCAAATCTATGAGACAATAAATTTCTATTTTTTTAAGTCAGTTTAAGGTTGTTATAGCAGTCACAGGATACTGATACACAGGGCATTGGAGTTAGACAGCCTAGCTTCATATACCAATGCTGGACTCTTGGGCAAGTTTTTGAACCTCAGGTAGTTTGTGGCACTTTGTTGAGACAGCCCTAAAAATCATACAGAGAGGAAGATTGTTTCTAGTCTTTCCTCAGGAGTTTTATGTCCTCATTACAGGAGGATAGTACTTAAGCATTAATATATTTCATTTCTCCTTCGTCATCCAGAAGCACCCAAGCACTCAGACTCTAGAGTCAAATCAGCCAGCACAAAATCCCAGCTCCAAAAGTTATATGATGTAGGATTTGGGCATGTGATTTATCTTCTTTTTGTTTCAACTTCACACCTCTAGAACAGACATATTAAGATTTTTTAATTCAATCCTTTTTCAAAGGATTAAATGAGACAATCCACATAAAGTGTTAGAAATAGTTTCTGTGTGCATAATGAGTGCTCCATATCTGTTAAACGCATTATTCTCCTTGGAAGCAGTCTCATTAAACAGAGGCTTGGCTATAGTTGAGAAGGCAGAGGAGACTCCTCTTCCACTGGTGCTTGTTTAAGAATGGTTGGTCTGGATGGTCTCTGTCACTATGTCACCTTGGAGTTTCTTTCGTTACCACACACACATTGGAGATGAGGCACAATCCTCATCTCCAATTTGTGTGGCAACGAAAGAAACCCCATTGGTTTCTCTTCTAGATTCCTCTTTTGCAGCAGCAGTTACATCTTCCAAATGTCTGATAAGGAACATGGTAGCCACACCATACAATGTGATCCTTGTCTGAGACTCTATGATCTGCTTCTATTATGTATTCTAACACTTCTCATTTGATAAGCTGATCTTGCCTAAAGGATGGAAATGATACAAAATGATTCTGACACTCCTCAGAATGCTAAATGTGACAATCTACCAGCTGTGTGGCTAGTACAAATAGATCAGGGCCAAAACAGAGAGTGCAGACAAAACTATTGTACATCCCAGGCACAAAAACTTATGGGTTCCAAAGTAGGAGAGAAGTTGAAGTGTGTTAGGAAAATAATGGTGGATGGCAGACCCACCTTGCCTGAGGCATTATGAAATCAGGAGGTTTTATCATCAAAGACAGCAAGGATGAAGTGAATCTGGAAGAACTACCAAACTGAACTAATTTGGACAAAGGGTTGCTGCCTCTGAAAACTAAAGAAATTCTTGTGTGAATGCCACGAGGAAAAGATTATAGAAAAGAACAGTCTTATAGTCCACAGCTGCACTCTCTAATTACAGTCACCACAGGGAATATGCCCTGAGGCAAATATTACCTAAAATCTTTGTCCACGACCTGGATGAAAGAATTTAGCATATACTCATTCCATTTACAGATTAAACACTGTAGTGTAGATTTCTTTATAAGATAAAAATTTAATACAAGTATAATTTGACATCAATAAGCCTCCCCCACCCACTCACCCACCATGAAAAGCAGAAAAGAACAAAACAACGTCCTAATGGAAAGGTTAAAATAGAAATGTAGAATAAGGAAGAACTGATTAAGCACACACAGCTAGGTGGGAGACCAAATGAATAAAAATGGATAAATCTGCAATACAATCTCCCTGTTCTTTTCAATAATGTAAAAATTCTATTAAATGAGACGTTCAAAAATGTTCTACTAATCGAATTAAACTGCTTAAATTTATTTTTCAGTTCTGGTTTTGCATTTACCTGAAAGATATTTCATTATTGTTCCTTCATTTGTTATCTTCAGTGATTTGTATTTTTGCCATTCTATCACTATCCGTCCATTTATCATTTCATGTGTAGAAATGTATAAAGAAATTGAAAGAATGTTAACTGCATATATATACTTACCATGGGACATAGTACGGTACTTTTCTTTTCTTAAGTATATTTCTTATTGTCATATAACATACATGAAGATTTACCTCTCCTCGAGTTCATTTTCGTAAAAAGAACAGTCCCTAGCACTAGCTTAAAGATCAAGAAACAGACATTTTTATGTCCCATGAAGCCCCCTCAGTCCTATTTCCAGATTCTACTCTTCCCTAGATAACCACCATCTATACATCTAACACTATAGATTCATTTCTCCTCTTTTCATACTTATTATAAACAGAGTCAAATTGTATTCTTTTTTTTTTTTTGAGACAGAGTCTCGCACTGTCGCCTGGGCTAGAGTGCAGTGGCACAATCTCGGCCCACTGCAGCCTCCACCTCCTAGGTTCAAGCAATTCTCCTGCCTCAGCCTGCTGAGTAGCTGAGATTACAGGCACCCGCCACCATGCGTGGCTTATTTTTGTATTTTTAGTACAGATGGGTTTCACTACGTTGGCTAGGCTGGTCTCAAACTTCTGACCTCATGATCTGCCTGACTTGGCCTCCCAAAGTGCTGGGATTACATGCATGAGCCACTGTGCCCAGCCTCAAATTGTATTCTTTTGTGACTGTCTACTTCAGTTAAATAGTATGTTTCTGAAATTAATCTATGCTACTGTGTATAGTAATAGTTGTTCATTCTCATTAGCTATACAGTTCTCCATTGTTTGACTATAGCACTATTTGCTTATTCATTCTATTACTGTTGATGCAAATTCAGATTGTTTCCATTTTTTTTGCCATTATGCCTGATATTGTTTTTAATGAGTTGCATATAACTTTTAGCAAAATTATGTAGACATTTTTTGTTGGGTATATAACAAAAATAGGAAATACTATGACAGTTTTGTATGTATGTTCAGTTTTAGTGCGAGAAATCACTTGTTTTTTACTTAAATATGTGAAATACACATACACACACACACACACACATATTTTTTTTACCCAAATATCCTCAAAATGCATTGTTTTACTTGGATGAAAATATTACTGTTTTTTTTTTTTTAGAGATTTAAAAAACAATTTTACTTTTTTAATTAAACTTTTTATTCTGGAATAATTATTCATTCATATACATTTGTAAGAAATAATACAGGACAATCCTATTTACCACAAATCCAGTAGCCATAAGGGTAACATCTTCAAAAACTATAGTGCAGTATGAACACCAGGATATTGAATTTTACTTTCATGCAGTCAATTTATAGAATCTTTCCATCATCACAGGGATCATTTGTGTCATCCTTTTATAGCCATACTCACTTCCCTTTCTCCATCTTCCTCTTCCTAATCCAAGGCAGTCAGTAATAATCTGTTCTCCACTTTTATAATTTTGTTATATTATGAATGTGGTATAAATTGAATTATATAGCAACACTTTATTACTATACAGTATATTATACAGTAAACCTTTAGGGATTTTTTTTTCACTCAACATAATTACCCAGAGATTCATTTTAAGTTGCCTTGTTGAAAACCTCAACAGTGTTTTCCTTTTGATTGTTGACTAGTAATCTATACTATAGATGTATTACAGATTGTTTGATCATTCATTTGTTGAAGTTCATCCAGGCTGTTTTCAGGTTTTTGGTTATTATGAATATAGGGCTAAGAACATTTACTTATAGGTTATTGTGTGGATATAATTTTTATCTGGGATAAATAATCAATAGCACAATTGTTGGAGAGTTTGGTCAGTGCATGCTTAGTTTTATAAGAAAATGCTAAATTATTTCAGATTCAAGTGTATATTCCTGCTAGGAATTTTGGGGGAATTACATTCTGCATTATCTTGTATCCTGGCAAGGCCACTAAAATTATTTGTTCTAGTTTTTTTAATTTAATTTTTTTGTAGATTCTTTGGAATTTTCTGTATAGATAACCCTTTCATCTGCAAATAGGGACAGTTTTCTTTCTTCCTTTCCAATCTGCTTACCTTTTATTTTTTCTATTGTGGTATTGAAATGTCTAAAACTTCCTATAATCTGTTAACAAAGAGTGGTGAGATGGATATTGTTACATTTTTGCCACTCTTAGAGTGAACATAATCAGCCTTTCCTCATTAAACATAAGGTTAGTTGTAAGTTTTTTGTAGGTGGTTCTTATAAAGTTGAGGATGTTCACCTCTGCTCTTGGTTTGCTGAATATATTTTATGTTCAATTTGATCAAATATTTTTCTGTATCAATTATTACAACCATTTGGTTTAGTTTTTTAGCATGTTGATATGGTGTATTACATTGATTGATTTTGAATGTTAAACCAGCCTTACGCATACCTGGAATAAATCTAACTTGGTCATGGTGTATAATTCTTTTGACACATTGCTAGATTCTATTTGCTGATATATTTGGAGGACTTTTGCATCAAAATTCATGAGAGATATTGGTCTGTAGTTATTTTCTTTTGTGCACTCTGGTTTTGGTATGAGAATAAAATTTGCTCATAAAAGAAATTTTAAAACGTTTCTTCTAGTGTTTGAATGATCCTGTGTATCACTGGTGTTAATTCTTCCTTAAAAGTTTGGTAGAATTCTCAAGGCCATGCACAGTGGCTCAAGCTTATAATCCTTGCACTTTGGGAGACCGAGGTGGGCACATTACTTGAGGTTGGGAGTTTGAGACCAGCCTGACCAACAGGACAAAATCCCATCTCTAATAAAAATACAAAAATTAGCTAGGTGTGGTGGCCAGTGCCTGTAGTTCCAGCTACTCTGGAGGCTGAGGCACGCAAATCCCTCAAACTCAGGAGGTGAAGGTTGCAGGGAGTTGAGACTGCCTCACTACACTCCAGCCTGAGTGAGACCTGTCCCCCAGAAACATGTTTGGTAGAATTCTCTAGTGAAACCGTCTGGCCCTAGAGGTGTTTTTGTTTGTTTGTTTGTTTGCTACTTAATTACAAATTCAATTTATTGGACAATTATAGAAAATATCATATTATCTATTTTATCATGTCTTAGTTTTTTAAGGAATTGATAGATTGCTTCTAAGTTGTTCAATTTATGAGTGTAAGGTTATTTAGAATATTCTTATATTTCTAATATCTACAAGATCTATAGTGATATTGTGTCCGGAATTGGTGGGTTCTTGGTCTCACTGACTTCAAGAATGAAGCTGCGGACCCTTGCCGTGAGTGTGACAGCTCTTAAGGTGGTGCATCTGGAGTTTGTTCCTTCTGGTGTTCAGATGTGTTCGGAGTTTCTTCCTTCTGGTGGGTTCGTGGTCTCGCTGGCTCAGGAATGAAGCTGCAGACCTTTGCAGGGAGTGTTACAGCTCTTAAGGCGGTGTTTCTGGAGTTGTTCGTTCCTCCCGGTGGGCTTGTGGTCTCGCTGGCTTCAGGAGTGAAGCTGCAGATCTTTGCCATGAGTGTTACAGCTCATAAAAGCAGTGTGGACCCAAAGAGTGAGCAGCAGCCAGATTTATTGCAAAGAGTGAAAGAACAAATCTTCCACAATGTGGAAGGGGATCCAAGCAGGTTGCCACTGCTGGCTCGGGCAGCCTGCTTTTATTCTCTTATCTGGCTCCACCCACATCCTGCTGATTGGTAGAGCCAAGTGGTCTGTTTTGACAGGGTGCTGATTGGTGCGTTTACAATCCCTGAGCTAGACACAAAGGTTCTCCACCTCCCCACCAGATTAGCTAGATACAGAGTGTCCACACAAAGGTTCTCCAAGTCCCCACCAAAGTAGCTAGATACCGAGTGTTGATTGGTACATTCACAAACCCTGAGCTAGACACAGAGTGCCAATTGGTGTATTCACAATCCCTGAGCTAGACAAAAAGGTTCTCCATGTCCCTACCAGACTCAGGAGCCCAGCTGGCTTCACCCAGTGGATCCCGCACCCGGGCGTCAGGTGGAGCTGCCTGCCAGTCTCGCTCCGTGCGCCTGCACTCCTCAGCCCTTGGGTGGTCAATGGAACTGGGTGCCGTGGAGCAGGGGGCGGCCCTCATTGGGGAGGCTCCCACCGCACAGGAGCCCATGGAAGTGGTGGGAGGCTCAGGCATGGCGGGCTGCAGGTCCCAAGCCCTGCCCCGCCGGAAGGCAGCTAAGGCTGGTAAGAAATGGAGCGCAGCACTGGTGGGCCGGCACTGCTGGGGGAGCCAGTACACCCTGCGCAGCCTCTGGCCCAGGTGCTAAGCCCCTCATTGCCTGGGGCCGGCAGGGCAGGCAGGCTGCTCCGAGTGCGGGGCCCACCAAGCCCACACCCACCCGGAACTCCAGCTGGCCCGCAAGCGCTGGGCAAAGCTCCGGTGCCCGCTCGCGCCTCTCCCTCCACACCTCCCTGCAAGCTGAGGGAGCCAGCTCCGGCCTTGGCCAGCCCAGAAAGGGGCCCCCACAGTGCAGCGGTGGGCTGAAGGGCTCCTCAAGTGCCACCAAAGTGGGAGCCCAGGCAGAGGAGGCACCGAGGGCGAGCGAGGGCTGTGAGGACTGCCAGCACACTGTCACCTCTCAGTATCACTGATTGCTTTTTGTTAATGATGCTTTTATTCTTCTTTTTTTTCTTTGTCAGTTTTGTTAGAGGTTTATCAATTTTATTAATTTTTAAGGGAACTAGGTTTGTTTTTTCATTGAATCTCTGTATAGTCATCCTTCGTTATCCAGGGAAAATTTCTTCCAGAACCCCTGAAGGATAAAAAAATTCACAAATGCTAAAGTCCCTTACATAAAATGCCACATTGTTTGCTTATAACCTATGCATATCCTCCAGTATATTTAAGTAATCCCTAGGTTATTTACAATACCTAGTGAAATGTAAAAGCTATATAAATAGTTGTTATATTGTATTTTTAAATTTGTATTATTTTTTATTGTTGTTTTGTATTATTTTCCTCAAAATATTTTCCCATTTAATGTTGGCTGAATTGTGTTTGATTGAATCTACCCATGTGGAACCTGTAGATACTATAGTGGAGTGGAGTGTATTAATGCAGACCCTGTAGATTCTATGGGAGATTGAATCCACCCATGCAGAACCCGTAGATAAACTGCATTGCTTTCCTGTTTACAATCGTACTGATTCCTGCTCTTATCCCTATTATTGCCTTCCTTCTGCTAGTTTAAGCTTGATTTTGCTCTTCTTGTTTTATTTTCTTGAGGTAAGGACATAGACTTTTTATTTAAGATCTTGTTTTACTTTCTAATACAAGCAATTAATGATACATTTTCCTCTCAGCCCACTTTGGCTGTGCCCTCCATATTTTCATATATGTTTATTTTTATTAAATTTAATATAATTTATTCTTTTCTGTGACCCTTCTTTTTTCTCCCAAGGATTATTTAAAAGCATTTTGTCTCATTTTGTTTTTGGATTTTCATCTTTATTGTTTACTTCTCATTAATTTCGGGATGTTTTTATTATGATTAGAAAACAGTCTGTGTGATTTCAATTCTTTTAAGTTTGTGGAAGTTTGTTTTGTGGCAAATTTTTTTTAAGGCAAATTATTTTCCATTGTTTTCTGGTATCATATCATCATAGATTTCAACATTTTAAAAGGACAAGGGAAAGTACAAGAAGCCAAATGAATTTATTTTGTATGATAAAGGGATTAAAAAGAAGATTTAAGAGGAAAGGATTTGTTCCCCAATATGGTAGTAATTATTTTTTATTTTTACAAATTTATTTTTTAACACTTAATTGTAAAATACACATAACATAAAAACTAACATTTTAACCATTTTAAGTGTACAGTTTAATGGCTTTAAGTACATTCACACTATTGTGGCACCATCACTATTATCACACTTTAGATTACAATAAATCTTAGGAAGAAAAGACTTTACTTGAACACAAACTTTCCAGTGAATTGTATTCTAAAAATTAGAAATATTGGGCCAGGGGCAGTGGCTCACACCTGTAATCCCAGAACTTTGGGAGCCTCAGGCAGGCGGATCATGAGGTCAAGAGATCGAGACTGTCCTGGCCAACATGGTGAAACCCCATCTCTACTAAAAATACAAAAATTAGCTGGGCATGGTGGCAGGCACCTGTAGTCCCAGGTACTCGGGAGGCTGAGGCAGGAGAATCGCTTGAACTGGGAAGGTGGAGGTTGCAGTGAGCTAAGATTACGCCACTGCACTCCAGCCTGGAGACAGAGCAAGACTCTGTCTCAAAAAAAAAAAAAAAAAAATCAGAAATATTATCTTGCTTCATGCTGGAAGATGGTCATCAAATGCATCAGGATATTCAATGCAGTGGATGAAGCCATTATTTTATATTTCAAAAACATCACCAAAAGCTAAGATTTTTGATGGATTATTTCATTTAAAGAAAATTCTGTAATAATGTAAATTTCTTTCTTATTTTTAATTGTGTCACAGGTATGATATTTTATACAATTTTTGAAACATTATAATTATACATTTTGTCCCATTATCTTTATTTATTTTGAAAGAAAATTTTGTCACATAACCTTACTTTAAGCAGCTATTGTTGGCAGTAAAATAATCAAGGAACTTACTATAGCAGTCCTCTGTTGTCATCATATTGGTTTCAATTACTCATTTGTCTTTCAGTATTCTACAGAAAATTAACATCATTTTCTTAATTTGATAATTATATCTTTTACCTTTTGTTCCAACTTCTTGTGTAATTGATATTAGCACTAGACACTAATGTTTCATACTTCCTACAGGCAGGTAAAGAGCCATGATTTTGTACTTTTTCTCTATTTTGTTATGTCTCATTTTGTTCTTTCTGGATACTTAAAACTTTACTTGGACATAAACCCTGAAAGAAAAATTCAGACAGTTGTATGAATTATTTAAAACATTCAAACATATACACAAATAATTAAGGATGAAGTTAATATTTCACATGGTTTGTTGAGGGTGGGCAAAGCATAAACATCTTGAGCATTTCTAACTACCAACTCATTAAAAAATTTTTTACTACAGTCTTATGGACTGGATATCATCATCTCTGTTTGGTGGATGCAGAAACCAAGGCTCCAAAAAACAAAGTAAATAACCAAATGGACTTTGGTTGTGACAGGCACAGCTAGTATTTAAGCTCATGTTTATCTGATTGTTGTCCATTCTCTTTGCAAAAAAAATCCAAGTCTATAAAATAAAGTGAAATAAAAATAAAAGTATATAAAAAAAGAAATTGTTTTCAATGGTATATTTCATAGTATATGTAACAAAATTGATAGTTGCTCAAGGGAAGCCCACATAGCAAAATGCTTCCTAATTCTCAGACCAGAATCAAATTTCTCCCCCAAAATTGACTGCCTCGCTCTTCCCTTTGTGTCTACTCTCTCTTACACACGTCTGCATGTGTCTGCACAAACACCTTTTTATATGTAACAGCATGCTTTATTAGCATTTTATTGTAGGGAATTGGTTTTTGCTTTGTTCTGCCATATCTGTTTTTTTTCACATAAGTGAATTCATCAGTTGCAAATAGATGAAAAGACAATTTTTTGCCCCTGTCACTGTCATTACAAGTTGTCAGGAGGTTTTTGTTGTTGCTGTTGTTTTGTTTTAAGTGTGGACTCTTCTTCCTTCCAGAGTTAAAGGAACAGACTTTTTGTTAATGTAGTAAAGAGGAATTACAGACAGGGACAGTCCCACTCTGAACAGAAGCTCTTTGTAGGCCTTTTTTGTAAACAATTCTTGGGTCTCTGGGTAGATGAGACAAGAGAAGTAAAATGGAGGATATGTGGAAGATGTGAGGTCTTAAACCTAGAAACTGGCAGATCTACGGACATTAGAAAAGAGGGCAGCTGAATAATTTGAGTGGCAGAAACTTGAACTATGATTGGAAATGTAGTACTCCGAGAGACAGCAAAATCTCTTTCTTGTGTGATTATCTGTAATATAAATTTTGAATCTAGAAAATTTGTCATGATTACTGAGTTTGGCTTGCAAATGTGAATGGGCCACACTGAGTGAACTTTTGTAAAATCAATGCTTGCAATAATGTCTAAAACCCTGGGTTCTTTCCCAGTTTTCTTTACCACGTTAGGCTCAAGACCTGGTACAACTGACGTGAGGGAGAGAAAAAATTCAGTAAATCTTAAGGTGAACTTCTTACCTACCTTAGAAAGTAGAGTACTTTAATGGAATTTAATTTTCATTAAAAATACATCATATTTATCATACTATTTATATATTCTTATAATTAAAGAGCATAGTTATAGCACGAAACATATTGAATACGTTGCCATACAAACATGTAGGTTGTCAAAATTAAAGAGCAACCACAATGATAAAAATTAAAATAGAATGACTATTCAAAACAGAAATTGAAAGTCAAACAATTTTAATTACATTAAAAGTAAATTTGCTTCTTTCATGGAAGTTTAATAAGGCAAAAACTCTGGTGCAGTTACTAGAAGAGTGGTGGTTAGCCCCATGAGCCAAATAAATATGCTACAGGTTTAATATATTCTATATAGTACTATTATGTAAAAGAAAACAAGTGGTATTGCTGTACTGAAATGTGCCACCCCATTTGCTAAAACGCTTTTATACATGACAGTGTTGTCAGTTCCACATAAAATCATTTCCTAACATAAATGTACATTTTCCCCAAGGTAAATGTGCCCTTTCCCATTTCACATAAACAGGCAGACACTATTGGAAGAAACTCCCATTTTCCCACTACTGTTATTAATTCAAGTGTCTACTGTTATTAATCCTACATACTACATACTACTTTATACCTACATAATGCTTTAAACATGACCCTATGTTCATTGCCCATGTTTCATTACATTAGTTGCCTTTAATTTGCCAATGTGCCAATGCTGCGTTTGACTTCTTTTTCTAGATTTTCACTTAATCTATTTAATGAAATAATACTTCTTATTAGTAATAGAATAATATTATATGATAGCAGCTTTGTCTCTCCTTCCCTTGGCACTAATTTTAACATCTACTTTAGAAGATTTAATCTGGCAGGCAGTAACTACAACTTTCTATAAGGTTAGTTCTGTTGTAAGCAGTAACTGCTTACATATGCATGGCATATTCCTCATGAGCTGATCACAAACAATCTTATGACACTTTATTTCCATGTAACCGAGGAGGAGGAGGCATATCTACTTGTAGATTCTTTCTATATATATATGTGTGTATATATAATATATATGATGTATAGATATATATTATATATATATTAACTCTGAGTATTTAAATTTGTAATTTATTATTGAATGAAATAATCCTATAACTGCAAAAGAAAGTTCTCCTTTCATATAAATTAGGACATAATCATATGAGAGAAGAAAATATCATTTATCATTTATGCTACTGTGTACTGAGTATATGTGTTCATAGCCAAGTGCCTGGTGGGATTACTTGATGGAGTAAAGAAAGATATGGTACATTCAGTCAAAGTGATGAACAAAAATTTTCATGGAATCTGTAACCTTTTCAGTAGCTCGTCAACATGGAAGCTGTACTTTCTCTAAAGATAGAAAGAGGAATACTTATCAGTTCCACACACCCATTTCCTTAATAACACAATTCTGAGTTCTCAGGTGGAAAAATCCAAAAACAAACAAAGAAACAAGAAAATAAACCTCAGAGAAATGCTGCTAGAAGTGAGCATGTACCACATCTTCTGCTCAGTGTGTCACAACTGAAGAAAAGGTCTTTCTTAAGTAGTGAGAATTTAAGAACATAGCTATGGAACTATAGTTGAGTAAGACTGAGAACTTAAAATAATAGCATTAAGTTATTGTAGACATAGATACTAAGAATACTCTGCAATTTGTATAATTGCTCTGATACAACAAAGTGAAGATCAACATAGCACAAGTAACTGAAGAAATCAGTGAACGAGGGAGGAATTAGATGGAGCTGGCACACTGCGTTGAGCCACACTGAGGTGGAGTTGGTAGTTTTCGTACCTATACTCTGTCTTTCCCTGTTTTTAGAGTTAAAAAGATACTATGCATAGACTAATATATTACATCTTCTAAGGATTTCTTTTCACCTCTATTCCAACCTCCCGCCTTCGTGGAGTGCATTGATATATATCGTAAAGTTCACCTTAGATGGATTATGTTAATGCAATCATTATCACATCATTCTAAATGAGACAGCATGAGCAGCAGCAGGCATAAATTAAACTTTTTCACCAGTCTGTACACCAATATTTATTAAAAAATGTAATGCCTGTATGTTTTTTCATGTTCCTCTTAACCAGAAGAAGAAGAAGAAGAAAAAAAAAAAAAGCTTGGAGAGATTTATTGCCCATTTATCTTTGGAAAGAGTCCAAGGATAGTTTTTGCTCTCTGTCTTGAAGAATGGAGCATAACTGTAATTTTCTTAATTATGTGAGGTGTCACAAGTGAAAAGGTAGCAGCACTAGCTCAGTTCCCTGTGGGAACACTGGCCTCTGTGAGAATTTGCACAATCCTTGAATTAGTAAGCTTCTCAACAGGGGAGAGCTAAGACTTGTTATTCAATTTTGGATCTGAGAGAATGTCTCTAATCTACCCATGGCATTATGAAAATGCCTTACCAATTATCTAAGCATTGTTGTGTAATTTTAAGATGTGCTGAAAGAACGTTGACAAGATAGATGTTAGACAAGTAGATTTGACAATGGAACTCAAACTAGAGGAAATCAAAACTTTTTTGTTATTGTTCACTGTACCACAAATTTTATTGATGTTCTTGAAAGGAGATATGTAGTTAACACCATATACGGCATTTGAAAACATACTGTGGAGGTTGTAGGTATTCTTTAAAATAACTTTTTAATAATAAAAAGTAAAGAAAGACACATTTGACTTTCCTTTTTTTTTTTTCCACAAAGTGATTAATCTGTTACTATGTAGAATTTTAAACTGGAGCTTAAGGACATAGAAATTTAGATAAGCCTATATTCAATTTCAAAGAAAAAAAAGAAACAAGAAATATGATATGAAGAGGGAGTTAAGCACTTGTTTTTCCATTCATTGTCAAACTGTGACAAATACAGAATTCTGCTTTAAACTCTAAGTAATACTCAGAAAACAAGTAAATATATCTAGTATTTCTTTGATATATAGATGTATATATACATATGTCATGGTTTGCTATAGTTTTTTGTTGGGGGAAGGTAGAAGAAAGTGGAGCCTGTTTACAGGTTTGGGAAAGTGAGATTCAAGAAGGAATGAATGAAAATTGTATAGAGTTAGGTGAAAACTGATGGGCCATAGACTCAGAGTGGGTAGAAAGAAAATGTACATCTGATAAAATTATATTTTGCCACAAAAATAGAAATTATGTCTATAGTGGTTTGAGTAAATAGGAGTTTCTTTTTTTATTTTTATTAACTTAGAGAGTACAAGTACAGTTTTTGTTACACGGATATATTGCACAATAGTGAAGTCTGAGCTTTCAGTGCAGCCATCACTGGAATAGTGTGCATTATATCTC
This sequence comes from Nomascus leucogenys, assembly GCF_006542625.1. Lineage (NCBI taxonomy): Eukaryota > Metazoa > Chordata > Mammalia > Primates > Hylobatidae > Nomascus > Nomascus leucogenys. The sequence continues at coordinate 52,626,584 of NC_044400.1, forward strand.
TTAAGTAATTTTTTATTCTTCAGCCCCCTCCCTTGTTTTTCTTATTTGTCAAGAATTCTTGAAGTAGGTGATTAAAGTCTCTGTTCAGTGGCTCAGTAATGGAAGGACCAATGCTCTTCTCACAGGACAGCAAGAATGATTGCTGAATCTTAGACTCACATTGATATTGATGGTAGGAGGAAGAAGACAGTCACATCTGTACCTCTGCTCTTTGATTCAAGGAATCTAGTAACTTTCCTGGAGATTTCTCTAGCAGACCTTAAATGATGTGATACTGAGCTGATTGGTCATATGTATAGACATCATTTTTTGATGGAGGACTAAAAATTGTGGGTAATGGCAATATTAACATCGGCTTTGAGCAATCATGAGCACTGTCCTGGGCTTGCCACAAAACTAAGGTGATGCTGGCAAAAATAAGAGAGGGTAGAATAATGTGTGTAAAAAGAACCGAATCTCTAATTAGATGTAGTAAGTTTGAGTAAATGTGGAAATAGGTAAACTGGAATAACTGGTGGGAACGTTTCACTGCAAGATAGAAAGTAAGTGGGAATAGGAGAGGCAAGTACTGATCAGTGATTTAAAAGATCTGGATAAAGAAAAATCAGGGAAAAAAAAAAGAGGATACCCTGTGTTTGTGAGAAACGTGTGGAATTTAATTCTTAATGTTAGTCTGAGATCATTCTGTTAGCGGCATTAGATTTTCTTTAGTAATTGCACATACATCAGAGTTGACAATTTTTTGTCACACTTCCAGCTCTACGACCTTATCTCCAGCCATGTGAAAGAATGAATTCATTTTCCAAACATTTTAAACATTTTCCTGTGAACAATATGCTATCAATTTTCTGCTAATGTTATTATAGTGCAGGGTTTCTTAACCTCAGCACCACCAATATTTTGGTTGGATAATTATTTGTTGTGGGGGTTACATTGTGCATTGTAGAAGGTTTCACACCATCCTTGGGCTAGCATTGTTGGCTACACTCACCACGGGATGGCAGTAGCAACTTCCACCCCCGAATATGGACACCCAAAAATGTCTCCAGACATTGTGAAATGTCCTCTGGAGGGCAAAATGCCCCGTGTTGAGAACCATTAATTTGTTCTGGAATAGTAGCAAAGGGATCGTCTGGATGCTTGATATAAATTGAGATTCTAGGGCTTCACTCTGATTCACTGCATCAGAGTATAAATTTTAACAAGATCCCCAAGGAACTTAGATGCACATTAAAATTTGAGAAGCATTGATCTATAATTTGCAAATGGATCTTTAACTGTTCTCTCATTCAATTTCCAACATCTCTAGTCCATTTGACAGACTGCCGTCAGATTAATCCACTGGTATCTCGTCCGTGCCTTTACAGTAAAATTGAAACTATTTCCTCTACCTGGTTTGTTTTTTTGAGGATTTTCATGATCAAGATCCTGAATAAGTTTTTAATACAACTCCATAAATATCTCAATCAAAAACTCTACATTCCAATCAAACTCTATTTCTATTTATTAGTGACTTGCATGTTACAATATTTCCTATTGAAATGGTATTCACAATCAAAGGCAATCCAACAAAAGCTACTTCTTCCACAGAACCTTCCATTTGCTTCTTATTTAACCTCTCGTACTTCCACCTCACATGTTTATTTTGTGCATGTGTGTAGTAGAAGATAAAACAGTATCGAAGCCATACCCTAGGGCTAGAGGGTTAAAATGTGATTTTGCTACTGGATGTGATCTTTGGCAAAGTAAATAGCTACCCTAAGTCTCAGTTGCCACATTTATAAATCGGATTTATTATAAATACTTTCATCATGAATTGCTTTGACAATTAAATAAGATAATGCATATAAGGACTGCCATATAGAAAGCACAAAAAAATTATTACCATTATTAACAATAATAATAAAATAATAAAGTAATTCATATACTTAAACAAATTAAATAATATGGAAGTAGAAGGTAATACATTTCATATTGTCCCATCATTTCATTTAAAACCAGAAAGGATCATGAAATATTAATATTAACCACCACTTACATACTAATTTAAAAGTGCCAAGTTCATTTTTGCATCTTCATATATTTCTTTCTACTGGTATTTCTGCAAACAAAGTAAGCAGTTAATAAATATTTGGTATTGAACAAATTCAGGACATGCCTTAATTTTACTACCACATCATTACAGCCTAAAAGTCAGAATTTATGTCTGATTGCTTTCTGTATCCCCACAGTGACAAGAAAACAGTGCCGGAACATAGCAGAAGCTCAATAAGTATCTGCTGAATATAAGCATAATTGACTAATCAGTTAGCTGTGGAGAGATATTTAAGTTAATGGGTGCTCAAAACCCAAAGGGAAATGCTATTCTAGAAAAATCAGTCTATTTATGTTTATTTTTCACTCTTTACTCCTTCCAGTGATGAGAAAGACATTTTTTCCTACAACTAGGTAGTTTATGTTACAAACTTGACAAAATATTTTTCTTTAGCCATCTGCTTTCCCATTTACCACAAATGGAAACTTAATATTTCAGCATAAACAGTCATCTTAAAGAGAACTATTTGCATCCCCAAATGTTTTTCTCCTGTTATAGGTCCCAAGTAAATCACCTTCCTCTCAAAGATGCACACATTATAGATAATATGTCATAATTATTTTCATCACCAAGAATCACTTGCTATTTGCCAATTGATAGGATACCACTTTACTTTTCCCAGTTGGAAATAGCAGTCAGCACTTGCCCTAGCGTTACGTGAGAATGCATAATGACTTTCTATTAAAGACAGATAATTTTGAGGTCTGCTTCAAAGTACATCATTATTTTCATTTTTTTTAAAGCTAACTACATTGTTGTTTTCAAGAATCGTTGATGGAACCTACCTTTTCGACATAAAAAATACCCACAATTATTCTACTTATCTCAGAAAGTAAGCTATTTTCTTTAGTTGTGTTTAGTACCTGAATTCACTCATTATATTATTTCCAGGCATTAAATAAATTATATTCACAGAGATAAAGAGTTTCAGCCTCATCAGAATAGGCAGATGGTTTCTAAAGGGGAACACATGTAAGTCCTTGGTTTCAACTCCAAAGCAGTAACTATTTTCTCTTCAGGAGTTAATAACAGGGACCAATTGTTTAATAAAAAGATGAAACAGAAGAATTGTCTTCCTCTTTTCCCCAGGTCAACTCCTAACCAAATTCTGCCAATCATAATAATTTTTGACTGTAACTTTTCCTTAAACCCTGCATATATCTGCTTATTTTTGCTCCTCAGTTTCTCTGCCTTGAAATATTCTCTTCCTTTAGTGTTCATGACAGTATCTGCCCCTGGGTTCTACTTACATTACTGGCTGTTATTGCTATTTCTCTTTACCTCGTTCCCCCTAAGCGCCTTACCTTTGTATCACCTTGAATCTTAGTCCTTCGATGATACATCTTTTCTGTCAACAGACAGAAATTCAAGTTTGTGTCTCAAACTCAATTTCTGTCCTGATCTCCAAGTACTTAAATATAATTGCCTGCTCTACATTCTTACCTAAGTTTATAACAGATGTCTCAAAATGACCATGGTGAAACTGAGCTTCTGACTTTTCTGACTAAACCCTCTAATTTCATATCTTTTCAATCCAAGTTGATAGCAAGTCAATACTTCCATGTGCTAAAACCAAACTTTCAGGAATCATTTTTGACCCTTTTCTTTGTTTCATATCCCAAATCTAATCCATTAATCTTATGCCTCTACCTTCAAAATACATCTTTCTACATGTACTCTGGCATGCTTTCACTAGTATCACAGCTTGCACCCTGGTCCAAGCCTTCATCATTCTTGTTACAACTAGTATTATAATAGCTTCCTTATTGGTCTCATTTTCCTGCCTTCTTTCACTCTCATCAATTCCCAATAGGGCAGCTAGGATAATCCATAATGATCTCTAGTTACATCCATATTGTTGCAAATGTCTGAATCTCATTCTTTTTTATGGCTAAATAGTATTCCATCGTTTATATGTACCACATTTCCTTTATCCATTCATCTATTGATGGATATCTAGGTTGCTTCCACATCTTGGCTATTGTAAACAGTACTGCAACACAGGAATGCAGATATCTCTTCAATATACTGATTTTCTTTCTTTAGGGTATATGCCCAGCAATGGGATTGCTGGCTCATATGGTAGCCCAAATTTTAGTTTTTGAGGAAGCTCCAAACTGTTTTCTGTAGTGGATTTACTAATGTGCATTCCCACCAACATTGTACAAGGGTTCCCTTTCCTCCACAACCTCACCAGCATTTGTTATTGCCTATATTTTGGCTATATGCCACTTTAACTGGGGTGAGATGATATCTCATTGTAGTTTTGATTTGCATTTCTCTGATGGTCAGTGATGTTGAGCACCTTTTCATATGCCTGTTTGCCATTTGTTTGTCTTCTTTTGAGAAATGTCTGTTTAAATCTTTTGTCTGTCTGCTGATCAAATTATTAGATTATTTTCTATAGACTTGTTTGAGCTCCTTATATATTTTGGTTATTAATCCCTTGTCAGATGGGTAGTTTGCAAATATTTTCTCCTATTCTGTCAGTTGTATCTTCACTTTGTCGATTGTATCCTTTGCTGTAAAGAAACTTTTTAACTTGATGTGATCCCATTTGTCCATGTTTGCTTTGGTTGCCTGTGGTTGAGATGTATTGCACAAGAAGTCTTTACCCAGACTAATATCTCCAGACTAATGTCCTGGAGATATTTCCCAAATGTTTTATTTTAGTAGTTTCATAATTTGATGTCTTAGATTTAAGTCTTTAATCCATTTTGATTTGATTTTGTATATGGCAAGAGATAGAGGTCTAGTTTCATTCTTTTGCATATGGATATCCAGGTTTCCCAGCACCATTTATTGAAGAGGCTGTGTTTTCTCCAGTGTATATTCTTGTCAGCTTTGTCAAAAGTGAATTCAGTGGTGTGTGGATTTGCTTCTGGGTTCTCTATTCCATTCTACTGGTCTATGTGTCTGTTTTTATGCCAGTACCATGCTGTTTTGGTTACTATAGCTCTGTAGTATAATTTGAAGTCAGGTAATGTGATTCCTCCAGTTTTGTTCTTTTTGTTTAAGATAGCTTTGGTTAATCTGGGTCTTTTGTGGTTCCATATAAATTTAAGGTTGTTTTTCCTATTTCTGTGAAGAATGACATTGGTATTTTGATAGAGGTTGCACTGAATCCATAGAATGCTTTGGCTAGTATGGACGTTTTAATTATATTGATTCTTCCAATCCATGAACATGAAATATTTTTCCACTTTTTGGTGTCCTTTTTCAATTTCTTTTATCAGTGTGTTATAGTTTTTATTATAGAGCTTTTTCACTTCTTTGGCTGATACCTAGACATTTAATTTTATGTGTGGCTATAGGATTTTAAAAATTTCTTTTTCACATTGTTCACTGTTGGCATATAGAAATTCTACTGATTTTTGTATGTTGATTTTGTATCCTGCAGCTTTACTGAATTGGTTTATCATTTCTAATAGTTTTCTTGTGGATTCTTTAGGTTTTTAAAAATACGTGATCATATTTTAAGCACATGAGAATAATTTGACTTCTTTCTTTCCAATATGGATGCCTTTTATACCTTTCTTTTATCTGATTGCTCTAACTAGGACTTCCAGTACAATGTTGAATAACAGTGGTAACAGTGGGCATCCCTATTGTGTTCCTGATCTTAGAGGAAAGACTTTCAGTTTTTCTCCATTCAGTATGATACCAGCTGTGTGTGTGTCATATATGGGTTACATTATGTTGAGGTATGTTCTCTCTATCCCCAGTTTTTTTATAATTTTTTATTATAAAGGAATGTTGAATTTTATCAAACGCTTTTTCAGCATCAATTGAAATGATCATGTGGTTTTTATCCTTCATACTGTTGGTATGATGTATCACATTCATTGATTAATTTGTGTATCTTGAACCATTTTTGCATCCCCAAGATAAATCTCACTCGGTCACAATGAATGATCTTTCTAATGTATTTTTGAATTTGGTCCACTAGTGTGTTGTTAAGGATTTCTGCATCAAAATTAATCAGAGATATTGGCCTATAGTTTATTTTATTTTATTTTTTCTTTCAAACGAGTCTTTGGTTTTGGTATCGAGGTAATACTGGCCTCATAGAATGAGTTTGGAAATATTTCCTCATCCTCCATTTTTCGTAATAGTTTGAATAGAATTGGTATTAATTCTTCTTTAAATGTTTGGTAAAATTCATCAGGTCCTGAGTTTTTCTTACCATGAAATGTTTTATTATACTTTATTCTCATTACTTGTTACTGGTCTGTTTGGGTTTTGGATTTCTTCCTGATTCAATTTTGGTAGGTTGTACATATCTATGAATTTGTCAATTTCTTTTAGATTTTCCAATTTGTTGGCAAATAGTTGCTTATAGTAGCCACGAATGATCTTTTGAATTTCTGCAGTATCTGTTGTAAAGTCTCCTTTTCCTTTTCTGATTTTTATTTAATTGGATCTTGTTTCTTTTTTTCTTAGTCTGCCTAAAGGTTTGTCAATTTTGTTTAACTTTTTTGAAAAAACAAGTTTCATTGATCTTTTGTATTATTTTTTCATTTCCGTTCTGATTTTTATTATTTCTTTTCTTCTACTAATTTTGGGTTTGGTTTGCTCTTGCTCTTCAAGTTTCTGAAGATTCATTGTTAGGTTGTTTATCTGAGATTTTTCCTCTTTTTTGATGTAGGCACTTATAGCTATAAACTTCCTTCTGAGTACTGCTTTTGCTATATGCCATGGGTTTTGATATGTTGTGTGTCCATTATCATTTGTTTCAATAAATTTTCCAGTTTTCTTCTTAATTTCTTCATTGACCCACTGGTCATTCAGGAGCATATTGTTGAATTACCATATATTTGTATAATTTCCAAAATTCCTCTTGTTATTAATTTCTAGTTTTATTTTATTGTGGTCAGAGAAAATGCTTGATATCAGTTCAGTTTTCTTGGAATGTTTTAAGACTTGTTTTGTGACCTAACATATGGCCTATCCTTGAGAATGATCCATGTGCTGAGGAAAACAATGTGTATTTTACAGCTCTTGGATGAAATGTTTCGTAAATATCTATTAGTTCCATTTGGTTTATAGTGTTGTTTAAATTCAGTGTTTTTGTTGTTGTTGATTTTCTGTCTGGAAAATCTGTCCAATGCTGACAGTGGATAGTGTTGAAGTCTCCAGGTATTCTTGTATCAGGATCTATCTCTTTCTTTAGCTCTAATCATATTTCTTTATGTATCTGAGTGTTCCAGTGTTGGAGATTACATATATATATATATATATATATATATATATATATTATATCTTCCTGCTGAATTGACTCCTTTATCATTATATAGTGACTTTCTTTGTCTCTTCCTATAGTTTTGTCTTAAAATTTATTTTGTCTGATATAAGTATAGCAACTCCTGCTCTATTTTGCCTTCCATTGGTGTGGAATATCTTTTTCCATTCCTTTAAATTTAGTCCATTTATGTCTTTATAGCTGAAGTGTGTTTCTTGACAGCAACAAATCAATGGGTCTTTTTTTTAAAAAAAACCATCCAGCCTATGTCTTTTGATTCAAGAGTTTAGTCCATTTACATTTCATTTTGTAATTGATGAGCAAGGACTTACTCCTGCTATTTTGTTATTTGTTTTCTGGTTCCTTTGTGGTCTTCTCTTCCTTCTTTCTTTTCTTCCTGTATTCCTCTAGTCAAGATGATTGTCTCCAGTTATATGATTTAGTTTATTGCTTTTTGTTTTTTGTGTAGCCATTGTGTGTTTTTTGGTTAAAAGTTACCATTACGCCTACAAATATTATTATGTAACTCATGATTTTAACCTGATATCAACTTAACATAGTTTGCGTAACACAGACAAGCAAAAAGAAAACTAACAAAAGCTCTATGCTTTCACTTTGTCCCCCTGCTTTTTAACTTTTTGTTGTTTCTATTTATGTCTTATTGTATTGACTTTGTCTTGAAAAATTATTGTAGTTTTTATTTTTTATTGGTTCATCATTTAGTCTTTTACTTAGAATAACAGTAGTTTACACACCATAGTTACAGTGTTATAATATTCTGTGTTTTTCTGTGTATTTAATGTTACCATTGAATTTTGTACCTTCAGGTGATTGTTTATTGCTCATTAATGTTCTTTTACTTCTGATTGAAGTACTCCCTTTAGCATTTCTGGTAGAACACGTATGATGGTGGTGAAATCCATCAACTTTGGTTGGGAAAGTCTTTATTTCTCCTTCATGTTTAGGGACTATTTTCCCTGGATATACTATTCTAGGGTAATTATTTTTTCCTTCAGCACCCTAAGTATGCCATTGATGCATGCTAAAATTTAAGAACTATTGTACTGTATCTTGTATTCATTTATTTTATTATAGTATATTTTATCACATATACAAGAATGTGGTTTATTAATAGAATATATAGGTATATTTATATAAAAAGCCTTCTTCCTCAAAAGTGTAAATATAATAAAAGAGGGATTTTTAAATTATTTTGTTTACTGCTGCTCCCAAAGCATCCTGAACAGTGGCTGGCCTATTTTGTAGTGGCTGGCCTCTACAAATCTTAAAATGAATAAATGAATGTAGGATTTTACATCTCCATGTCCCTGCTCCTGTTATTCTATCTGTCTGTAATGCACTTACTTGATTAACTTAACTGTTTTTCTATACTTAATTTTGGTAGTATCCTTATTCCTCTTGAAACCTCACACTTTCCTTTTGCAGCTCAGTCTTAGTAGGGACTTCACTATTTGCCTATGGAAGATTTTATGTCATTATGTATAATAGATAGCACAACACATATATTGAACTTATCTATTTGAATCTGCCCTTTTGCCACTACAAAATTAATTTGGGGGCAGGGGGCAAGTTTCTTTTTTATCCATACCTATACCTTTCCACATCCCAAATATAGAGTGTGTCTTCAATCCGTATTTCTGAACTTACTGAATTGAAATTGAAAGATTGTCATCAAGGCAGTATGACAACTGAAGACCACTCAGATTAGCTTAAGGAAAACATCTTGGTTGTTATCAGGACACACAGTGTCCAGGAAACTCAAGAGCAGGAAGCCAGGCTTCAGGAAGGCCCAGGGTCAAGACACAGAATGCCTTTCTGAAACAAAGCTGCTTCTTCTCCAGTATTGATGAATCTGGGCTTGTATGGTCTTCACAGGCAAGAGTCCTATCTTTTCCATCTCAGTGGTGACACATGGGAAACCAAACATATGAGTTCCCATTTCAAGTGCATCACAATGAAGACTGACTGGCATTACTGTATTTCCTTTTCCATTTTCCAAATGAGAGAATCTGATTCATCTGCTTCAACTGGGGACTGGTCCATGATAAAATAAACTATATGCCTAAAGTTTACTGTCTGAGAACGGATGAGGGAATGGCAGGACACCAAACACATCCTTTGCCTACACACAGACACACACACACACACACACACATCTATACCCATGTATATCATCGAATAAGATTGTACTTGATAAAATTCTACTCAAGTGTTGTTACTATTAGATTCACTATGTAATCACTTAAACAAATGCAAGAGAGTTTTCATAATTTTAGCATACATGTAAGCATTTTTCAATATTTGTTGAAGTTTTAAATCTTTACAAAAATTGCATATAGAGGAACATGCACTCTTGAAATTTTCTAGTAACCAACCAAGTCTAATTTGATGTATCTATGTCTCCAATATAACTTTAAAAAAATAGATTGTTTCATTTTCCTCTGCATCTAATAAAGGATATTTTAAGAAAGCTGATTCCAACAATGCTCTCATTCATGGAACAAACACTTGTTGATTGTTGATTATCTCTGTTGTGTTAAGTAAGGGCAGCAGAGTATCTACCTTCAGATTAATTGCATCTTGTGTATGGGGAATAAAATAAAGAGAAAGTAACTATAACATGAGGTTGTTAAGACTCTATGTATTGAAAAGCAGTAGAAGATAGAATATTGGCCATAAAATTCTGCTGTTCTGGGGATAAGAGAAAAATCTCACACCATCTGCCTATTTTGTCATAATTCTTACGTAGGAAAAATAAACTCCTAATCCCAGTGTGTTCGGTAGGCAAGAAGAAAGAACCAGTGGCTACAGAGAATTTCCCCGGAGCATTTTGCATCAGAATGCTGTATGCAGCTCACCTTCCTGGTGTTGGTAGTAACGCTGACCGTGATGAGTCTCTGTGCAATGAATGCCTGCCCTGGACAATGAAGGCTGTTCTAAATTCTTCTAATACTAGTACCTACAAGAGAATCAGGTAAAAAGAAAGCAGGTCAGTAATTTTTCTTTTTTCCTCTCTACTTGCACTAATGCACGTCTCAATTTTAGGCAGGATAAAGTTAGAGATCAGGAGCAGGTTTAGGAAAATGCTTTATTTTCTGGGCGTCTATGCTCACAGCTTTCCTGACACAAAGATTAGGATCACGCAAAGTATTTCCAAATATATCTGTGCTACTGAATTACTTTCCAGATCCACTGCCTGATTAAAATAATGAATACATTTGAAAGATTAAATATTTGCTAGCCTTCAGTTGGTTAGTTTGACCCTCCATGATGTAATCTAAATAAACAATATTAAACATGCACATCTGGAACAGAGCATGTTTCTTGAATATTTTCATGTCCTAGATTATCTAGATGCACTTGTCTTTAAGCTCCCTGAGACCAGGAGCTATGTTGTAATTTATCTTCCATGCAAAGCCTAGCCCAGTCCCTGGCATGCAATAGGTCCTCAGTCAACATCATTTAAATGAAATTGTATGTTATGTTATTGATTTGCAGTTATAGAATTGATTGCATAAAAGATGTCATCTCAACATGATAAGCAAGAGGAGGAGAATATAATATTGTGGTTCTCCCGAAATGGGCTTAAAGTCAGACATTTCCCTGCTTTTGTTTTTCAAAGAAGAGAATAAAATAAAATAACGATAGACTGTTCATTTACCTGTCAGTTCTTCTGACACTTCTCTGAGATCATTGAGGTCTAATGCAGTTCTTCTATTTCCTTTATAGATGCCGATGCTTTTAATAGAAAAAAAAAAGATTCTCTTGAAGTCTATTTGGAGTTTTCTGCTTTCTCTCACACTCTTTGATGTATTTCAAGAAACACGGCACTTAAAAAGTGCATTGTGTCCTCATCCACATTTCTCCCCCCACCTGCCTTGTCAAAAGAAAGAAAAAAAAATGACAAGTGTGGGTCTGATATATTTAGTCCTTATTTCTCCCTTTTACATGCCCTTTCACAGCCTCTCTGATGTAGTCACTCGTCCATCTCACACATACTAGGACTCTGAAAATTGTTCTCACACCAGCAAAACCCCTGATGAAACACGCTTCACAGCCTGATGAACTCTCTTTGTGGCTGTGAATATACCTTGTTCACTCAATAATTTTCCAGCAGGAAACAGTGAAGCATGTGACCCAGGAGGGTGCAGGCCTAACGCTGCTCCACACAAACAGCTTTTATTCATGTACCAACATGAAAACTAACACATTCACCCTTGGTGTAACATGCTTTGGATGACAAAGCATGTTTGGATGTGTGGGTAACAAGACATTCTGAACATTTAAAAATAGAGTTTTCATTCTGAACCTAATATTAAACTCTTCTTATAAAAGAGTAAAATCAAGAAATAGTACTATATCTACTCTAGGCTTAACGTATGATCTTGAAATTTCTTGAATTGCAAATATGTCTGAACATTCTTGACATACATGTGGCCTTATATTTTCTTTCTTCCCTCTGCCAATATTGCTATTCTGTTTTCCTCATTTATTACTACCTGCCACTTTATTGTTGTGTATAGTTTCACCTTCAGTAAGTTCTCTAGCTATGCTGTCTTCATAATGTCTCTTTTCACACTGAACCTCACCCCACATACCATGAATTATTTCTTAACCTTTCCTTTGCTACCATTTCCTTCATATCAGAATTCCAAAAGCTTTGCATGGGGGTACATTATGTTTAACTTACTGGGCTAAATACTCTAGTAGACATAAATAAGGGAATTTAAAAGATAAACCCCATTTGGCCGGGCGCGGTGGCTCACGCTTGTAATCCCAGCACTTTGGGAGGCCGAGGCAGGCGAATCACGAGGTCAGGAGATCGAGACCACGGTGAAACCCCGTCTCTACTAAAAAAAAAAAAAAAAAAAAAAAAAAATTAGCCGGGTAGTCCCAGCTACTCAGAGAGGCTGAGGCAGGAGAATGGAGTGAACCCGGAAGTGAGCTGAGATTGCGCCACTGCACTCCAGCCTGGGCGGCAGAGCGAGACTCCGTCTCAAAAAAAAAAAAAACAAAAAAAGATAAACCCCATTTTTAAAGCTGTGTTAAGTATGAGGAAACTATTTTTTTTTAGTTTTTCTACTTATGTAGCACTAAATAAACATTTGTTAGTATAACAAGGTGTGAGATTTTATTACTTAGTATTTTTCATATAGTATTACAGCTCAAGGTAGCATAAATATAAATCTATTGGTCTAAGTGACTGAAAAATTAAGGTTACTTTAGCCTCAAGCATTGCTGGATCCGGGGCTCGAGTGATATCTTTAGAATTCTTTTTCTTTCAATCTCTTACACAGGCTCTCTTCTAATAAAGGAATGATGGTGGACCATGACCTTCATCCTGCCATTGTAATAGAGTCTTAAAGCTTAGGCAGAAAACTCCCAGTGGGACATTTCTTGGACTAGTGTGTGTAACATACCTATCCATGAAGTAATCTCTGTGCCAGGATGATAGGGTTGTATGGTCAGTCAAACCTGGGTTATGTGCTCATCAGTGTTGCTCCCAGTAGAAATACATGTGTTTTATTTTTTTTTTTTTTTTTTTTTTTTTTTTTTTTTTTTTGAGACGGAGTCTCGCTCTGTCGCCCAGGCTGGAGTGCAGTGGCGCAATCTCGGCTCACTGCAAGCTCCGCCTCCTGGGTTCACGCCATTCTCCTGCCTCAGCCTCTCCGAGTAGCTGGGACTACAGGCGCCCGCCACCACGCCCGGCTAATTTTTTTTGTATTTTTTTAGTAGAGACGGGGTTTCACTGTGGTCTCGATCTCCTGACCTCGTGATCCACCCGCCTCGGCCTCCCAAAGTGCTGGGATTACAAGCATGAGCCACCGCGCCCGGCCGTATTTTTTTCTTTAAAAAAATCTAATTTAACCCATATTTCCAGAACATAGAATCCTGGGATTTTTTAAAAAATGGGATAATGTTAACAGTAAAAATCTGTCTTTTTATAGTTCTTTTTTCCCACATACTCCCCCCATCCTAATACATGTTATTGCATATTAAATCCTAATTATCTGAAGGAAGTAATATTCATATTTTCAGGTACTCACAGTCAACACTAATGTGAGCCCCTCTCCTTCTCTCCTGTTGTGAACTGTTTTGCTTGTACATGCATTTGATTTCACTGCTTATGAATATTTGTGAAAGCACCTGCATTGGCTCCTCACCTGTTGTTTGCCCTAACATAGAAGACATGAAAGAGTCTGTCTCCCCGAACTCCAGATAGAGCACATCACTCTTCCCACGCTTTCTGTCGTATACATGCCCTGAGATTTATTCCCATTGTCTACGTCTTTTTGCTACCAAAATGAAGGGTATCAAGTTGTGTGAATGTTACCAATCCCTTCGATAAAATCCCCTCCTACAATATCGGCCAAATCTTTTCCAAGTTTGCTGCCACCCTGATGATGCTGGTGTTATTATTTTATTTGTACAGCCCTCGAAGTCATAATGACTTGATTGTAGAGAATTTATTTCCCCAACTGTTGGAATAATCTCTATGTTAGTTCTCGAATTCCCAAGGAAATAACTTTGTATTAAATATGTCTTTCAAATGTTACCTATAACAGTCTCCATCCCAAATCCCATTTACTTCCCAATGACTTCTTATCCTTGCAGACTGAGCCAGATATATTCTAAATTCTCAAGCATTTATCTTTCCCTCTAATATGAGTTATCTTCTCCAATCCATCCTTCTGTGTTGGCAATCCTTCAGTCTTGAATACCACAGTGAGCATACCATATGCCAGAGCCAGGTCAGGTACTACTCATACTACTATATTGTTTCTTCTAAATTCAAATTGTAGCTGGGACTGGAACAACATAATGGAGTTTTACCCAGTTTCAGAGTTTTGTGCACATAATATCCATTCATTCTCAGAATAGCCATGTAAGGCGATTCTTTAAACAACTCTGCAATTGCTTAAGGCTTTTAAATGCTTTAGCTTATAGGTATTGTTTTAGCCTTCGAAAACAAGGAAAAGTAAAATGTTCATATTACTACTATATTTACTATATAATTGATAAGCAACAAAATTTAAAAAGTTTACGTAGCATTTCCTGAGGCTGAGATTCAGGAGGTTTTTATTCTTTGCCCCTTTCTTCCCCTCCGGTTGCAAATAAAAAAATAGATGGTTGATTCTTTGTGACAAGTAAAAGAATGATTTATTTTTATCCCAAAATGTTACATGCTTTCATATAAGACTAGTCTTGCTAAACGAATGACATAGTCTAATGATAAGGTTTTGAGAATATATATATGTATATAATATGTAATATATGTATCCATATGGAGTACAAATTCATTGTAGCTAAGGAAGTATAGAAAACTAAAAGTTTAGGAAAGGGAACTCAGAAATTAATAAGAGGCACTTACCACAGGTGATTTTAGGTCAGTTGATAAACTACTTAAAGGCTGAGACTACCTAGTAGTTATCAAAATCTACTACATACTACTACATATACTAATTCATAATATATGTTTTTGATGCATGAATATAATGCAATTTTATGATGAGTCCCATCTTGTATTTGAAATAGATCTTTGAAAAAAAGGAATATAGCAACTTGACAATATTCTATGGATGCGATCACCTGGCGAAATATTGTAATAACAATGTCATTGGTGTCACAGTGATAAAGATCCACTTTTATTAGGAAAGTGCTTGGTTTTGCCAATAAGTGTTGAGATATCTACATTAGGTACTTTCCCTTATAACCACCTACTCATAGTGTAACAAAAAGTTGTGGATTTGCTATATTTATTTTCTAATATCAAAGAATACTGGATTTATACCTTCTAGTATATTTTTGGTATATTTGTATAGTAAAATATACATAATTTTAGTTTTTTTATACAAGTTATAATAGTATGTGCCATTCAATTTCTTCTTCAGAAAATGTGTGTTTTTCACCTAGGTGTGGCAAATGTATACTATGATGAACCCTAGTAACTCATGCTCTTTGTATAATCCCCTTCCCTATGATCTATGGCTTATTTCCAGTGAATAGAATATGGCAGACTTGATAGGATGCCTTTCCATTGATGATTACCTTATATGGTAGAAGTGATATGATAGTCACAACCATGAGTGTATGTCCTTATATGACTTTGTCTTAGCAGACAATAGGCAGAAATTCTCATACGTGTCTCAAAGAAGTAAGCTGCCATGTTGTGAGAGGGCTTGTGAGATGGTCACATGGCATGAAACTGAGAGTGGCCTTTTGGAGCTAAGAGCAGAACTCAAATAATAACAACTAGCAAGAGGATGGGACATTATTCCTACAATAACACACAACCAAATTCTGCCAACAACCACATGAGCTTGGAAGAGGACCCCAAGCTCTGGAAGATAATGAATCCTAATGACATATATAATCTCTTCCTCTTCAAACTTTTAGCATAGAAGCTAATTAATCAGGGCCCAGAATCCTGACTCACAGAACTATAAGTTAATAAATGTATGTTGTTAAACCCTTATATGCATAGTAATTTGTTACCGAGCAATAGAAACTAATAGAGTAGTTAATCACTTCGTAATATAACAACACAGTAGTATATTTATACACTGACAAAATAATTCTTGATTAATGATGGATAAAATAGATACAATTAAAAAAGACATATATTTTCTAGATTCTCCACTCACAGGAGTATAAAAATATGTTAAATTCTTGTTTCTTAATTGTAATCTAATTGAATTTGACAAAGTTTATTAAACACCTACTGTGTATCCAAAACTATATCAGGTACAGGAAATGTGGTTTTGACCAACAGAATCACTGTCCTCTGGATCTTATAAGAGATAAAACATATTAAATGAATGTCATCCCTATACCCTGATCAAGCCAACTAGTGACAAATGTGGTATTTACCTTTTTCTCAGAAATATTGTTACTTAACTCTGAAAATTAGAATCTTCAAGTCTACAATTGCCCAAGAAATAGGAAATGAGTTTCTATTAAGATCTGTTTTGTTGAATATTTCTTTCACACTTCCTAATTTAGTATCACATGCAAAGATACTCGAAAGATTCAATTTAAAATATACCCTAGAAGGCCGGGCGTGGTGGCTCACGCTTGTAATCCCAGCACTTTGGGAGGCCGAGGAGGGTGGATCACGAGGTCAGGAGATCGAGACCACGGTGAAACCCCGTCTCTACTAAAAATACAAAAAAATTAGCCGGGCGAGGTGGCGGGTGCCTGTAGTCCCAGCTACTCGGAGAGGCTGAGGCAGGAGAATGGCATGAACCCGGGAGGCGGAGCTTGCAGTGAGCCGAGATTGCGCCACTGCACTCCAGCCTGGGCGACAGAGCGAGACTCCGTCTCAAAAAAAAAAAAATATATATATATATATATATATATATATACCCTACAAAATTAGAATTTGAATTTTTTTTTGATCATGTCTGTACAACTTTTCTTATGGTTAGGTTCTTTCTATTTTATTATTTCTGAATGGGAGGAGGCTACAGGCAATAAGTAGCATCTTTTCCCATGTTCAAAATATAAACCATTCAAGAAATAAGACAAAAAAGTTCTCATGAAATTAACACACATAACTCTTAGCACTGACAAAGAACAAGTTAAATAATTTCACCTATTTTTGTAGGCAATTATCTTGAATGCATAATTAAAGAAACTTTACCAGTCCAGTTTGCAAGCAATACTGGACCAGGACAGGGTCTCTCGCCTGCGAGCCCAACCCCTGTGAGATTACGATACGGAGGAGAAGTTGGAAGCACATACACATGTGGCAATGTAATAAGAAGTCTGACTTCATTTTTGATGATGACTAACAGCTTTTAAGTTCCACCCATTCCTCTTCTGTTCTTGTTCCAAATCTGGGAAAGCCTATGACAAAGCTCAGATGCTCTATCCTTTGGCTCTGGTAAGACCATGCCTGCTCTGGCTTGTGTGTGTACACAGGAAGTCTCACCCAAGCCCACCCCTGAATACAACAAAAGCCAAAGCCACTCCCTCAGTCCGACTCCCTCAGGCAACTTAAGGAATTACTTAGGAGGTTGCCCTGATCTCCACAGAAAGCCTCATCATGTCAGTAACAATCTTTTTCATGCCCCGTTGGTGTATGCGTGTGTGATTTTATAAATTTCAACATTCAAACCAGATTTTATATAGGGGTCCATCCTGCCTCTTTGGGCTGCCACAGCAGGTGACATTCCCGAAAAAAGAAAAAGAAAGATAAAGAGGTGAGGTTTGGGCCAGGAGCGGTGGCTCACTTCTGGGAAGCTGAGGCAGGCGGATCACCTGAGGTCGGGAGTTCGAGACCAGCCTGACCAAAATGGAGAAACTCTGTTTGTACTAAAAATACAAAATTAGCCGGGTGTGGTGGCACATGATTGTAATCCCAGCTACTGGGGAGGCTAGGCAGGAGAATCACTTGAACCTGGGAGGCAAAGGTTGCAGCGAGACAAGATCGCACCATTGCACTCCAGCCTCTGCAACAAAAGCAAGACTCTGTATTTAAAAAAAAAAAAAAAAAAGAGGGGCGGTTTGGGTATACAAGCCCAGTTTTTTCTTCTAACTCATATGTCCCATTTTGTGGTTCTTTCTAACTCACATGTATTGTCAATTTTTTGCCTCTAGGCAGTGGCAGCAGTGAGCAAATTGGTAAAGAAAAATAAAAACTTTGAAGACATTGGATGAAAAACTGTATATGGAAGGACATTTCAGGAATGGGAAAGAAGCATTACCATTACCTCTATCCCCAAACTTTAGTTTCTCTTTCTCTGATGGTTAATATTGAGTGTCAACTTGATCTGATTGACGGATTCAAAGTATTGTTCCTGGGTGTGTCTGTGAGGGTGTTGCCAAAGAAGATTAACATTTGAGTCAGGGGACTAGGAGAGGCAGATCCATCCTCAATCTGGGTGGGCACCACCTAATCAGCTGCCAGTAGGACTAGAATAAAGCAGGCAGGAAAAGTTGGAAGAAGCAGACTTGCTGAGTCTTTCAATCTTCATCTTTCTCCCATGCTGGGTGCTTCCTTCCCTCAAACATTGGACTTCAAGTTCTTCAGCTTTTGGATTCTTGGACTTAAATCAGTGGCTTGCCAGAAGCTCTTGGGCCTTTGGCCACAGACAGGAGGCTGCACTCTTGGCTTCCCTACTTTTGAGGTTTTGGGTCTGAGACTGGGTTTCTTGCTCCTCAACTTGCAGACGGCCTATTGTGGGACTTCACCTTGTGAAGATGTGAGTCAATACTCCTTAATAAACTCTCCTTTATATATACTTCTATCCTATTAGTTCTGTCCCTCTAGAGAACCCTGACTAATACACTTGCTCTTCCTAACTATCTGAATGCCATTTTATGCCCCTGTACTCCAGTCACACACATACAACTTCTCTTGGAATTTTAGATTTCTATTCTCATATCCCTAGTTTTCCACACTCTTGACTATTCCTGCCTCTTCTCAATAAATCTTTCTGTATGAACCTTTATATGATCAAAGAATTTAGCCAGGAAGCTACATAATCCATGCATTTAAATAAAAGTATTTTTGCTCTAGAACTAATAGAGCGATATTTATCCTATATTTGTGCATTTCAGCCTTATTCTTGGAGATCATGCCCACGTCAGGCAGGAGACTCCTTTGGTAAGGAGTTTATGCACTCTTCTTGATCAGTGGAAAGACCTTTCACTGTTTCTCTGATCAAAACTTACCAAATGGGGGCTGGGCGCAGTGGCTCACACCTGTAATCCCAGCACTTTGGGAGGCTGAGGCAGGCGGATCACGAGGTCAGGAGATCGAGACCATCCTGGCTAACATGGTGAAACCCTATCTCTACTAAAAATACAAAAAATTAGCCGGGCGAGGTGGCGGGCGCCTGTAGTCCCAGCTACTCAGGAGGCTGAGGCAGGAGAATGGCATGAACCTGGGAGGCAGAGCTTGCAGTGAGCTGAGATTGCGCCACTGCACTCCAGCCTGGGTGACAATGGAGTCTCAAAAAAAAAAAAAAAAAAAAACAAAAAACTACCAAAAGGGATTGCTCTGCCCAGGAAAATATATTTTGCAACTCTGGGGTATATTCAAAGAGACAAATCAAAAACAACTGGCTTCTAAAGTTACTCTTGAAATGAGTACCATAGCTGTTTGTTAGCAGTTTAGCAGAGCAAGAAATAAGGTACCAAATGAAGTGTGAAAAATAGTTTTAAAGCACTCATATCTGAGATTTAACACTTTCTGTTAAATATGCCCAAAGGAAGTTTATATGTAATTTTAATGTATTTTAAGTAGCATCTTTTAAGACTATTAGGCTTGGTAAAACTTAAATATAACACTTCATAGTTCCACTATAAGAATTTGCATGTATCTTTTACAGACAAATACATGAAACTTCTTTTAATGTTACTAATTTTTTTTTATGAGAAGAATGTGAGCTAGTTCAGTAAAAGTATGATGTACACAAGTTTTTTGTTTGGTTTTGAGTCACAAATATTGATCCTGAAGTAAGCAACAATTAGTCATTTGTTTCTCTTGTGTAAGTAATATATTGTCCCCACTTCATAAAACATGAACCCTCATATGGTTCCTTCAATTTTTCTTCTAAAAGATGTGTGATGCTTTTATATTTTCCTTATTTTTTCATGGCTGCATTTCTCAAAAAAAAAAAATACTTCAGTTAGTCCTCAAATAGATGACTAATTATTGTCTTGGCTGACAATGCTTACCTAGCAGCTCCAATATTTAAAGCCCAGTACAATTCAATGAGATTTTATAAACTACCACTTAACTGAATATTAGGCTTCCACAGTCCTTTTATGGTATTTCTTGTCACCATAGACTTAAGCCTGTTGCAAAAAATCTCTTTTGCAAGCTTCTTTTCTTCACTTGCTTGTCCTTAAAATGTTGCATTTTGCTTGGATTTTCCTTTTATGAAAGAAAGCCTAGTGTCTTCTGGAGATTTTGTTTCCAATCAAACTTTCAACCACCACCAATATGCAGATAAACTGCAAAAATTTACCTCCAACTGAGTCTGATACACATACAGATATGTAAAAGGCTCCATGCAGGACAGGTAAATGACATGTTACATTTGTTTTGATAGATATGACTTTTAACTTTGTCACAGAAAAAATTGGTCTAAAACAATTTTTATTCACAAGATGATGGTGGTTTTGTATTGGGAATGCACTCTTTTCCAGGTCCTTTGTCTACAGGGAACAGGCTTTACTTAAAACATTTATTTGTCTGTGCTGGTTGGCAATTCTGGATTTAAGGCTTCTAGAGCTCCCTTTCTGGCCTATATGAGAGGATAAAGAAATCCAAGGAATTCACTACCATTTTGTTCTTCAAGTAAGTATGGAGAACCCTAGGCAAAGCACTTTCTTCTTTTCATCTTTCAGAGTAGTTTTGTTTGTTGCATTATGTCCAGGGTGTGTGTGTGTGTGTGTGTGTGTGTGTGTGTGTGTGTATTTTCAGTTATAAAATGAAGACTTAGGAGGAATGGGTTCACTTCATCTTTAGGACTATGTTTTTCATCTTATTGGAATATATATTTTTCTTTTATCATGATACTCTGTCCCCCTTCTACTGATGGACATATAGTCCCTTCCTCACACTTTCCTGTCTCCCAGCATCTTCTTAAGTCTTTCTTTAAGCTTTTAGAGGGTATTTCTTACATAGGTACTTTCAACCACCATGGGCTATCAGTCATTTTACCTTCCCATGAAGCCTTGTGGAAGTGCACCCTTCTGCTTGTGCTAATTTTGATGACAGATTAAAATAATTACACTGTGGTAGTTCTATCAACCCAGAGAAATTGAGCCAAGTGTGGAAAATTTCTACCTCTTAAACCTCTGCCTGTGTAGGAGGCACAAGAGTTATTCACAACGTTAAAAGGGGTCACTTGAATTTCTAAAAGCTCACAAGGTTTTGTATGACACTTATAGTCAATTGAACAGTATCCTGCAAAACTTACCTTTTTCCAGAACCTATGAATATGATATGACATAGAAATAAGGTCTACTCAGGAGGCTGAGGTGAAAGGATCACTTGAGCCCAGGAGGCGGAGGTTGCAGGCAGCTGAGATCGAGCCACTGCACTCTAGTCTAGGTGACAGAGTGAGATCCCATCTCACAAAGAAAAAAAAAGAAAAATAAATAAGGTCTTTGTAGATGTAATTAGGTTAATGTGACATTATAGTTGGTTAAAGTGGACCCTAAATTCAATATGACTGCTGTCTTTGTAAGAGGAAAATTTGAATAGAGAGATACAAAGAGAATGTGCTATTAAATGAAGAAAGAAAATATTTAGTTAACTTCTATCCTGTGTCCAGGAAACTGAGTCTTGAGTTTACAATACTTAATTTTTATTGAGTAATATTCTTTAATCTGGATTGTTTGAGTCAAATTCTACAGCTCTTTTATAATTACTTCTTTGTTTGAAATTGTTGTCACCTATGTTTAGTCCCTGGGTTATAATATATCTTTCCATTGTTTATATATGAGAAGCCAAAAGGGAAAGCATATGATAGAACTTAGCACCTGAGTTTCTTGAGCTCAACAAGTTATTGGAATGAAAAGACATTGAAAAGACAGAATGAAAACCCTAATGGTTTATGTCTGAGCCAGTGGGTGATATTATCTTCTTTCCCACATCTCTCACATTTATCAGTTTATGCATTAAGACTTTGCCTTAATAACAGCACATATTCCAGAGCATGCTCAATAGCTTTCTGTGGTTTGAACACAGATAGCTCTTTTATCTTCCTGCCATGCCAGTCTTTGGCCCAAGCATATGATTAGAGTGAAGGCTGAATATCAGAATCAACTGCCCAATACGAACTAAGGAGAAAGCAAAGTATAAGGTTTAGCATTGCACTTTTAGTAGATTTGGTGCCTAACCGAAGGCAAATAGCAATTTCTAAGCTGTAGGTGAATTGAATTGGCGTGTGGGTATGAGATTTTCTTGGGGGAGGGTAAACGGGCTGGCCATGAGAATTGAAAAATGATGATTGATCCGTAGGATTGTGTATGGAGCATCATGTAGATGAAGTTATGTAACTAAAGTTCATATATTTATGACTATGCTATAAATGACTTTCTTATGGGTCTATTTATATAAGAAGTTTTCTGTTTGGTACAATATGTATGTGAAGATATATTAGAGATACAGAGCCATTGTCAGGCTGCCAGCAAGGGCCAGAATTCATCCATTCTGCTTCACTTAGGCATGGATATGAATATAAAATCTCAGAACACTCTTTAAGGGGTGCTAGCTTTGAGGAGTCCCAGCTGTGTTCGGAGTTCAGTGAATTGTCTTCTCTTGATTGAATACCCATTGCTCACTATGAATTTGTTTTAACACATCAAGAGAATAAGGCTCAGATACTGTAAAAAAAACCCAGATAGCTTTCAGAGAAAATCCCATTTGTTAAACACTGGGAAATAAAGGACTCTGGTGAATCCTTTTTAACAGAAGGTGGTGAGATTTATATAATCCAAACAGTGATGATCCCACAGTACCCAAAACTTTGCCATGTCCCCTGTGGTCTTCTTTGTCAAACAGAGAGAACAATCAAACTACTGACAAACTGATTCCTCGGGGCTCTTAGGAAAAATGGACACAGCTGCCAGAAATGTTCTAACATATGTTATTCCAACCTCACAAAAGACACAGCAGATTTAGACCTCTATACAAACTTATCAATGGAGTAAAATATTGATAAAGGAGGAGACCAAGAAAGAAACGCAATTGACAACTACGTATACACACATAGTCTCCGTGCTAGTAATGGGATTTCTGGCAGGCTCCTCTTAAATTACTCCCATTTTTCCTGCTTGGGTTCTAAAGCATTTGAGACATAAAACATACGGATGGCATATGATGACTAAAGAACTCCTCTCTCACTGATAGAGGCCAGGCTGGAGGACATGACCGTGTATGTTAATCACATGGGTTTCCTAACAATGATCTGTAGAATTAATCACACTTCTCCATCTGGATCTGTAAGTGCTGACCTTGGGGCAGACTTCTCCATATGGGAGGAGTCATGTTAGCCTTTTGGAAAAGTGAAGGAGATTTCTGGCTCCTTGAAACATCTCACACATCCACCCCTGGCCCCACTCTGAGAGAAAGGGGTAGGAGCTCAGCAAAGCATGCCTAGTTATTCTTCCCAAATTTATCAATCATACAATGACTACACACATCCCTCAGGGAGGAATGACTAAATGAACAAAGAAGCTAGAGTAACAGTCTATAGAGATTCAGAAACATGGAACAACATCAAAACTGAAGATTTCCCCTCAATAAATTGTTCTTTTATGTCTCTACCTCTGTCTGTCTGTTCATCTGTCCATCTGTTTGCTACCTATTTACACCTTTGGTTTTATCTGTTGTGGTAGGTGCACTCCAGAGAACTATATTCTAATTTACCAATTCTTGTATCCAGAGGTTATAACAGCTATTGAGTTGTATTTACTAATTCTGTAGTTTGAATGTCTCCTCCAAAACTCATTTTTAAATTTAATTGTCATTGTAACAGTGTGGGGGGGGTGGGGGCTTTAAGATGTGATTAGGTCATGAGGGTTCTGCACTCATGAATGGATTAATGCCTTTATCATGGGTATAGGTTAGTTGTCTCAGGAATGGGCTCCAAATGAAAGAATGAGTTTGACCCCCATTTCCTCTTTGTCTACTGTGCTCACTTGTCTTTCTGCTTTCTACCATGGAATAATGCAGTAAGAAGACCCACATCAGATGGCCAAGCAGATGATGGCACAGTGCCCTTGGACTTTCTGGCCTCTAGAACCATGAGACAAATAAATCTTTCTCTTTTTTGCTTTTTAAATGATCCCATCAGTGGTATTCAGTTAAAGCGGCAGAAAATGAGTTAAATAATTAGTGACTGATTTTTTTTCATTTCAAGAATTTCTAGTTGATTACTTTTTATATCCACCTACACTGATGTATTTTCTGCCTTTATTTGCTTGTTAATTTTTTGGATTTATTTGTAAATATTATTCTTTTTTGTCCATTTTCCATATACTATTGTGATATCATTTTTAAAGTTATTATTTTATTTTGTCTTTCATTTGGAGTGGTCATCCACTTAATGTTTACCTAGTTTCATCAAAGCTTTATTTTTCCTCATGGGCTTTGGAATTTCTGTATGCAGGCTTGTCTTAAGGGGGATATTTATCCAGTTTTGTTCTATTCTTCTTGTGTTCATTCCTGAAATAATTGTGTGTTTTCCTCCTTTGATCCACATGGACCCTAGTCTGTATCCAATTCTCATTTCAGTGGCTCAAGCTGCTGTCCCCATTGTGTTATTGAAAATGTTGTAAATATAGTCTCTGAGCCATTGGGAAGCTTAGCCTATATTATAGCCAAAGATGTAGTAAATTTTTCTCTACCTTTTGAAGTGTACATTATTACATAAGCTATAGCTAGAGACAAGGATCAATTTTAACTGTTTCCAACTTCCTTTCACAGCATGAGAATCCCGTTATATTCTCTAGATTAATAAATAAGGTTGCCTCTGATATCTCCTTCTCTTGAGGCGGGTTTAAGTTAAGTTCCCTAGAAGACACACCTCCTGGGCTCCACCATCTACTGTTAGTCAAGAGCTCATCAGTTTAGCAACTATAGCCCCACTCATTGCTTCAGGTTTGCTCCTCCCACTCTTGTACCTTAGATATTGAGGGTCTGTGGTCTGGGTTCTGAGATGCAGTGTCCTTGTACCCCATTATGTGTGTTAAGAGTATGGGGGACTGGGAGAATGGGAATGATGGCAAGAGTTATTTTACATGCCTGGTAACCCTTTGTTGAAAAGCCTGAATTACTCTTTGTTTGCTCAGTTAGTTTCTATTTGCTTACAGCACTGAGAGCCCAATCTAGAGACATTCTTATGTCCAAAATGTATGCGATTTTCCTGGACAGTATCTATGTTGGTCACACCTTTTACCAAGAATGCTCTCAGGTCGTCATACCTATTATCTCATACCAAGAGTCCATTTTTCCAATGTCCTGATAGAAAGAATCATAGATTCAACTGGTTTGGAGCTATCCCACCAGCTTCTTAGCTCCTGGTCCTAATTAACTCCATGATTGTTCACATGAAGCCAGAAGAACCATTGTGTCCTTTTCTATAGCTGCAGAAGGCTGTGAGAAACTTACGTGAGAGTTGCTTCATTTTTTTTCCTTAGGCACAATAAACCAATTACCCTACTGACAGCGCAAGCAAATCTCCTGCCTTTATAAGTCTGCATTGATTGACAGGCAGCACATGCACTCTCTCTCTGTCTCTGTCTATCTCTCTGCGTTTCTCTCTCTCGCTCTCTCTCTCTTGCTCTCTCTCACTTTTCATATATACCTCAAAATCTCCCAAGATCTTCATCCCCATGCCTACTCTGCTTCATGACTGAATCAGGTTCGACTATGTCTTTGCTCTTCAGCGTGCATCTGGGGAGTGAAAAGGCAACGTCCCCTTTCTTGAGACCCTCTTATCTCTTCAAAAGTTTCTGTTGGTGTCTTTTACCCCATTTAGTTCTTTTGGTGAAGGTCAGTGTGGAGAGCTATTATAGTCTCCAGGAGGCTAACATACCAAGATTCTGACAGGTTTTTTTTTCTTTCTTTCAAAAGTTATTTTTATAAATGAACTGGAAGGTTAATGCAAGTGATAGTTGAAAATAGGAGAGCTAGCTAGGCTGCTTCTCAGTAGGGATGAGGGTAGGGTCTAGTTTCCATTGTTGGCAAGTATTTTAGGATATAGAATACCAAACAGCATCTTATCTTTACTTGAGAACCAACTCAGGAATTCCAGACAACTAGAAAATTCTACTCAATACTCTGTTTCCTGTATCTGAACCACATACTAATACATGAGATAACTAGTTGTAGGAAGTATGTCTTATTTACCTTTGAAGTACCTATCCATTGTCAAATGCCCAACAACACTTAATGAAAGTATCTGAAACATGTAGGTTGAATTAATGTTAACCATATAAGCAGTGAATTAGATATTTTATTATGAATTTGATTATCTTGAATTATCTTACTTGAAGCTGATTATCTTCCAGGTACAGGCAGAATAATCATTTCAGTCGGTACCACTGTAGATCAGAACATAATGAAATCATGAGGAGTTCTTGGGAGCATGAACTTGAATTCCAGGCAGCAGGGATAACTTGGGAGGTGGGGCAGACACTGTAGAGTCACCAGTATATGTAGAAATTTGAATATCGCTAAGTAAGTATTTTCTTTTCTTTTTTTTTTTTTGAGACGGAGTCTCACTCTGTTGCCCAGGCTGGAGTGCAGTGGCGCGATCTCGGCTCACTGCAAGCTCCACCTCCTGGGTTTGTGCCATTCTCCTGCCTCAGCCTCCGGAGTAGCTGGGACTACAGGCGCCCGCCATGATGCCCCGCTAATTTTTTGTATTTTTAGTAGAGACGGGGTTTGGCCGTGTTAGGATGGTCTCGATCTCCAGACCTCGTGATCCACCCGCCTTGGCCTCCCAAAGTGCTGGGATTACAAGCGTGAGCCACCGCGCCCGGCCTAAGTAAGTATTTTCAATGGCAGAAAATGTAAGTCCATTCAGTGCATATTTTTTCTTCACTGTTTTCAGCATCAGAAGAACAAAAAAACAAGTTTTATCTCTTTCATGTATCCCATTCCCTCTGCATCTTCACTCTCAGCGTACTTGTTTTCAGGTGCATGTAGCATCTAACTTAAGAGTCAGCAAATTACAGCCCCAGGGCCACATTCAGCAGCAGCCTGTTTTTATAAGGCCAACTTGTTAAGAATGTTGCTTACATGTTTAAAGGGTTGTAAAACAAACAAAGTGAAAGAAACAAACAAAAACAAAACACAGAAGAATTAATATGTGACAAAGATTAGATGTGGCCCACAAAGCTTACAATACATACTCTCTGGTACTATAGGAAAAAACTGTGCTAACCTTGGTCTAATTTTCTCTCAGAAAAATAATGAAATACATTTTTGTGTATATATATATATATATATACACATTTTACACACATATATAGACATATACGTATATAATAATGAAATATAACATTTGTACAAAGTATAATTCACCAAACTTCACTTTGAAATTGATATGGAATGATAGAAGAAGGAAAACTATTGATTTTTTAATTATGGTTTTATTCCAAGTTATGTAAGTTCACAAATAATCCAACATTCTGATTTTCCCCTTTTTAGATTCCCCAACAGTACACTTAATTTAATAAAAATTATACAAGATGGTAAACTATCTCCATTTGATGTTTGTATGTATGGAACACTAAGAGGAATAAAAGTGAATTCAGAGAAATCCCAGGATAAACAACGGCAGTTGATATTTGGGCTATAATAAGAGAAGACTGGATTCAGACATTTGTTTCTGCAGGTTCTTCAGCTTTTTGACACATCCCAGTAAGTGAATCCTTCCAATATGAAGAGAGGCCTCAAGACAGTAGGTTTCTGAGAGCAGGTTTCAAGGAACCCCTGCATTTTGTCCACAGGGTAGAGAAAGAAAGAGGAAGTTAACAGTTTATTGATTGTTTAATATTTACTGAGTAGTTACAAACATAGGGGAACTGTGATACTTTTGAACAAGCTCTGTATTTAATGAAAAGAGTTTGAAATCCCACACCAAACTCTGCCTCCTGCTTCAGGCCCTTGCAAGATCCATGAAGCTTAAGAAACAAGCAGATCTGTTCAGCTTTCTGTCTCCTTTGCCTTACTTTGTCATTCCTAAGGATGTAAACCTATGGCTTCAGAGTAAACAGCAGAGTTATCCT
This sequence comes from Nomascus leucogenys, assembly GCF_006542625.1. NCBI lineage: Eukaryota > Metazoa > Chordata > Mammalia > Primates > Hylobatidae > Nomascus > Nomascus leucogenys. The sequence goes on from NC_044400.1 coordinate 52,654,705, forward strand.
TTTTTTTTAGTTTGTAGATTAGCCTTTGTAGTTTAAAATTACAGCACTCACAAAAATCTCAATAGCAATATCAGCTACTATTTATTGAGTTCCCATTATGTATTAGGCATAGTGCTGTTTGGTGGCACAGCTGGGTTCGAGAGTCCCCACCCTTCAAAGCACCGTAAAATACTGCTTCCTACAGCATGACATACATCATGCATTAAAGCCAACTTCCTTAGAACTGAAAATTGTTCTCTAGAAACAATTTTTGCTTTAGGGTAAGAATCAGGGGCCGGGCATGGTGGCTGATGCCTGTAATCCCAGCACTTTGGGAGGCCGAGGCAGGCGGATCATGAGGTCAGGAGTTCCAGACCAGCCTGGTCAACATAGTGAAACCCCATCTCTATTAAAAATACAAAAATTAGCCGGGCATGGTGGCGCATGCCTGTAGTCCCAGCTACTCGGGAGGCTGAGGCAAGAGAATTGCTTGAACCTGGAAGTGGAGGTTGCAGTGAGCCGAGATCCTGCCACTGCACTCCAGCTTGGGCAACAGAGTGAGACTTCGTCCCCCACATCCCGCCCCCCACCAAAAAAAAAAGAATCAGGGCTTAAAGTTTTTAGTTTCTTATTTTATCACTGTTTCTTTTTGTTGCTATGATTTTGTTTCCTTCCATTTCTTTCTTTTCCTAATAGTTCCTTCTGGTTTTCTGGTTGAATTGTTGTTGAATTGCATAGTTTTTAATGTATTCATTTTATTTTGTTTTATTTTATTTATTTTGTTTTTTTGAGACAGAGTCTTGCTCTGTCACCCAGCCTGGAGTGCAGTGGCGCCATCTCGGCTCACTGCAAGCTCCGCCTCCCAGGTTCACACCATTCTCCTGCCTCAGCCTCCTGAGTAGCTGGGACTACAGGCACCCGCCACGGCACTCAGCTAATTTTGTTTTTGTATTTTTAGTAGAGACAGGGTTTCACCGTGTTAGCCAGAATGGTCTCTATCTCCTGACCTCGTGATCCGCCTGCCTCAGCCTCCCAAAGTGCTGGGATTACAGGTGTGAGCCACCAGGCATGGCAGAATTGCATAGTTACTAAACAATTCTTATATTCTTATTTTTTTAATTAAATTTACTTTTATCTGGGATTTTTTAAATGGTACAATAATATTATTTCAGAATAAGGCTTACTATCCCTTGTCCAAAGAAAATACTCTGTGTTTTCACATACCAAGGTGAATTATCTGCCTTTATTAGCTAGTTCAGGAAAACTGACAGTACTTGTATTTACTTCACATTTCCCCAAAATTACATTTATAATTTACTTTTTGAAATTTTATTATTATATTTTCAGGGAATTATACTTTTAAATATCTATTATTTATTGAACATATATTTAATTTAATTTTTTTAACAATTTTTTTTCATTACTCCTTTTTATGATTGTTCTTCAATGGCTAAAGGGTTTCAATGGTTAAGTAGCTTGTATTGTAAGGAATGCAAGTCTGTTCTAACTGCTATGCTACATCAATAATACTGTTTAAATGACTTTATATTTATTTTTGTTTTACATTTTATATTATACTACATTAATTTGAATAACTCTATTGCTGGTAATTGGAATGAATGGGACAACTGTTACTAAATCGACTTTTGGCAAAAAAAAAAAATCTTAGGTGGGAATTGAACAATGAGAACACTTGGATACAGGAAGGGGAACATCACACACTGGGGCCTGTTGTGGGGTGAGGGGAGGGAGGAGGGAGGAGGGATAGCATTAGGAGATATCCCTAATGTAAATGACAAGTTAATGGGTGCAGCACAACAACATGGCACATGTATATATATGTAACAAACCTGCACGTTGTGCACAGGTACCCTAGAGCTTAAAGTATAATTAAAAAAAAAATACTAAGGCTCAGAAAAGTCTTAGTTACTTAATCATAGTGACCTGACTAAATCTGGCAAGATATGGAAAAGAACTAGAATCTCCTGAGTCTTAGTCCAGTGATCTTTCCCTGGAATTGAATTATATAGCTAGATTTATTCTGGGGAGAGTTTTAATATATGAATAAAGTCAATATATTCCTGCAACAGTGATGAAGTAAATATTTTTCACAGTCATATGACAAAAACTGTATTTTCAGGAGGGGGAGAATTCAATTTTCCCAAACAATTTTGGGTTTCTTTGGGACCCATTAGATTCACCACTGTTTGCCTGATCATTTTTTTTTTTTTCAGGGAATGCTGAAAGCTGTTTGCAGTTAAAACTGAAGGTTCTTAAGTTGCTTGAAGGCAATCTAGGTTGAACAAGAGTTTGACTATCCTCAATAATTTATCTTATCTTTACTTAGTAATGTCATTTTTTTAAAGAAAAATTATTGCCTTGCGTACCCTAAAATTGATATATTTTATACAACATGATTTTTACAATACTTTCAAATTACATGTTATGATTCTATGAAGACATGAGAGCCATTTTCTCATATTGGAATAAGGAGAAAATATGGATAGAACTTTAAGTCAGTGAATCATCAGGTACCTGGAGAGGCAAGAGGCTCTTGTTTGATAGAAAAATCAATGATTCTTATGTGTTCCATTGTATAATTTGACTTGGGGAGTATTTTGCGTGTTTGTATAAAAATGTTTAATTAAATCATTTCATGTATGCTAGATTTGGTAAATATAGCAATAAATAAGAAACTTCTACTGCCAAGGACCAGTCATCAAGCAGAGGCAAACTATGGACTTTCACAATAACAAGTACTAAATGTGAGATCTATGTACAAGTTATGATAAGGGCACCAGAGAGAAGCATCTAACCAAGTCTAAAAAAAAATGAATCAAGGTGGCTTTATCTAAGAAGTAATGCATCACATTAAACTTAAATATGAATTAGTCCTGGAAATAAGGAGAAAAAAAAATAACCCACAGGAGTAGATACTACTAGGGTTCACTAAGAGTTCTAATGTCTCTTTTCTTCCAAGAAAATGCCGGTTAGGCCACAACCATGTGACTTTTTTGGCAAAGATATTGTGGCCAATATGAGTGGAAGTGATGTATTTTACTGTTGGATAGAAGCAACTAAGAGTCACGTTGTAATAATGTTCCATGTTCTCTTCTCCTGCCACTCTGAAACCTGAAGACTCAGCTTGAAATAAAAGCTTCTTAAGATGATAGAGCCTCCATCTGCTTGAGTTTCTTTCAGTACAATGAGAACACTCTTACCAATATACCTTGGGCATGTAGCATAAGAAATAAACTGTGTGACTGTAAGCTACTGGTATTTTAGAGGTGTTTCTCCATGTGGTACAGCTCATCTCATCTTGACAGATACTTGCATGATTTTTATAAATGGCAAATAACTCAGAACAAAGAAGTAGAGTAACAATAAATAATGTTGAGATGTCAGCAGGGATTAAATTATAAAATATTGCATATGTTAATTTTGTGAATTTCAGTTTTTTTCTTGTGACAAATCACACTACTGATATAAATGAATTGACATATGATTAAACAAAGAAGATGGTTTCACGATCCTGGTACTGTTGAGATTTGAGGCCAGATAACTCTTTGTGATGAGGGACTGTGCTATGCATTGAAGGTGTTTAGCTACATCCCTGTCCTATACTCACTAAATGACTGTTGCATCCTCTTCCCCAGCTGTGAAGAACAAGAATGTCTCCATACATTGCCAAATCTTCCCCAGAGGCTAAAAACACCTCCAGTTAAAAACTTCTGGCATAGGAGAAGGGGAAAATGGATGCAAGATAAGCAACAAAGGGTGGCCATCCTAGCTAGGAAAGAACACTTACATTTTCTAAACTGTGAGGACGTAATCTTATTTGAGTTTTAGAAAAACGTCTTAGATTATTGCACCAAAAATGGATTGGAAGAGAACATTATTGATTGTAGAAATACTTCCTTGGAATGATATGAATATTTTGTTGCTGAAAAACTCAAAAATTTCTATTTGTTTCATAACTGCTCTGGCTTTTATCTTATACCTGTGTGACAAAGACTTATTTACAAAAGCTATGAGGATTCACAGGCCTAAGAATGATACAATGGACTTTGGGGACTCCAGGGAAAGGGTGGGACGCAGGTGAGGGATAGAAGACTACACATTGGGTTCACCGTATACTGCTCAGGTAATGGGCCCACTAAAATCTCAGAAGTCAGCACTAAAGAACTTACGCATGTAAGCAAACACCAACTGTTCCCCAAAAACCTATGGAAATAAAAAAAATTAAAAATTAAAAATAAAATAAAAGCTACTTGTTCTTAAGTTCTAAACAATCTAATACTCTCTATTTAAAGAAAATTTTTATAAATATATTATGAATGATTATACCATAAAATAGGACTTTGATGTATGAATGATAAGTGGAGAGAATTGGATAATTGTCAAATCCAGTGACTAGGGCAAGTTGGAAGTACAGTCCATTCTAATTAAAAAATGCTGATGTGGCCGGGCGCGGTGGCTCAGGCTTGTAAGCCCAGAACTTTGGGAGGCCGAGGCAGGTGGATCACGAGGTCAGGAGTTGAAGACCAGCCTGGCCAAGATGGTGAAAACCTGTCTCTACTAAAAATACAAAAATTAGCCAGGTGTGTTGGTGGGCACCTGTAATCCCAGCTATTCAGGAGGCTGAGGCAGAGAATTTCTTGAACCTGGGAGGTGGAGGTTGCAGTGAGCTGAGATCATGCCACTGCACTCCAGCTTGGGTGACAGACTGAGACTCTGTCTCAATAAATGAATAAATAAGTAAATATGCTGATGTATCTTACTGTGACCAAAAATGAAGTTAAGAACTGTGGATCTGAGTGTTAATGCTACCTCTGCATTTACTGACTCCACGATTTCTGTCAAGGTTTTACCCTATCCTTCAATTTTGTCACTTATATGATAGGGCTAACGACATTCTGTCTTACATTCTTTTTCTAGATATTAAATAAAATGATTTTAAAAAAATAGTCATATTTCATTTCTTTTAGTCATATTTTAAAATAGTCATATTTTAAAAAAATAGTCATTTTTCATTTCTTTAATATTTGAAATTAAATTTGTATGTTTTCTTATTTGCATCTTATGCTTTGCAAGTCTTTGCTTTTATATCATCAAAATATCTCGTCCTGCTAAAATTCCTTATTTTCTCTAATTTTTCTGAAGTTTGTTGCCCCTCTTTTTTCTTCTTTCATAAAAATGGAGGAAAATTGTATGTTTTCAAGGCACTTATATATTTGTATCAAATTGTTTCAGAAAATATAGGATGACCAGAGGGAGTAAATAACATAAGGACATACAGGCTATTCCTTTCATTTTAAAAAATGGTGTCTCTAGGTTTCAAGACAGAAGAACATATTTAATTAGATTAGTTTTCATGTGGGAAAACTCCAAAACATACATTAGCATATTTATTAAACAAATATTCACTGAGCATATATATATATATATACACACACATATATATATGCCTATCTATACATGTACACGTATAGCTATATATAGGAAAGTAGAAGTTAGAGACACCAATTAGATACTCAGAAAGAGACCCTTCCCTCACTGAAATTAAGATCCAGTGGGTGAAATGGCTAACAAAAGAATTTTCAACAAATTGTGATAAATATTCAAATAGTTGAAATTTAGAATGCTATGGGGAAAAAATGGTGGAAGAGACACTTAACTTTAGACAGTATAGTGTGCTAGGGGTTGAGAGAAAGAAATTAAAAATGTTCCAGATAAAAGCAGCATGACAAAGACTGGACCAAAGGAATGAATATTTCTCTGGGAAATTGAAAGTAGCTCATTACATAGGGTGTGGACCATAAGAACATGATTAGCAATAGATTAGAAGGCAAATTAGTGAGGACCTTGCAATCCATACTAAGACATTTGGATTTTATCCTAAGGGAAATGAAATATGTCAAGGCACTGAGCTATTACAGTGGAATAGTAAAGTCAAATAGAGGATTATTTTTGATGTATTGTCAGGAATGAACTGGAAAGTGCTGAGACCAAGACAGGCGGCTTAATAATTACACTGCTGTCATGTACAAAACAGTTGCTAGTGTTTCACTAGGTTAATGGGAAATGGAACTGTGAAACGTAGACAAAAGTATGGAAGACTCACCTTGACTTGGTGGTTGATTTGATGTAAGATGAGAGAGTAGGAGCAATCAATGATATGCCCAAGGTTTCTTAATTGACCTGGGTGCATAGTAATGATGTTAAATGACAGAGAGCAGCAGAGAAAAAAAAAAAGACACGGTAAAAAAAATAATCTAAGTGAATATTAAGGTTTTATTTGAATTTCAAGCTGAATTGTCATCTGGCTATTTAAGACTGAAGCTCAGGTAAAGAAATGACCTGAAGACATAGATTAAAATGAATATGTCAAAGATTGTAATATTAATATGGGAGATTACCTAAGCAAATATATAGAGTAATAAGAGGAGATAGAAGGAAGCTGCAGATAGAAGAAATTCTGAAAGCTGCAGATAGAAGAAATTCTGAAGTTCAAGGTGCAGCTGAAGAAGAATGCAAAATAAAGGCTGGGGAGGAAGAAATAAAAAATGGCATACTGCCGTACTTTGAAAGCTGAAGTAAACAATCATACACTGAGAAAGGAAAAAAAAAAAAGAACTAAATCCATAGATTGTAATACAATAATAATTTTATTCATAAAAGAAGTTACAGTACTCCTCAGGTAAGAATAAAGCAACTTCAAGAAATACTCCTAATGACTTCCTAATTAGAAATTATAATTTCCCTTTAAATTATATTTAGAAATTCAAGATAAAAGGCTTTAGGAAATTTTCTGTATTATGCTTATACCATCTCAAACATAAAATGTGTAATATCTTTCCATAGATCAAAGACATTGGATTAAGAGTCAGATTTTGGATTAAGAGTCAGATTTTGAAGAAGGGTGGGGAAAATCATCCTATCACGTTTTAGTTAGATGTTTATTGTTCTTAGAGGTTCCTCACTATCACAGGATCTAGGAACACTGTACCATCATCTTTTCTGATGGAGGCACATTAAAGAGATTCTTTTTCCCATTCCTCTCTGTGTGGTTCTTTAGAGTGAAATAGTGCATACATCTTTTTGATGCTAATGGCCCAGTAAATTGTAGATCCGCAATTTAAGCATAAAGAGTAAACTGTATCCTCAGAAACCTTGTGAAACGGGGTGGGAGAAAGGTAGCAAAATGTAAGTATAGGCTGAAAAGTTCACTAATGATGTTTACTTCATTACTTAGCTGCTATTAGATAGATTGAATCATTTAAAAATAGCATTTTCTGTTCAGCTTTAATAACAGTGTGTTCCTTATTTTATTGTATGCATGGTGCAAGGGTGGCAATTTCACAGTAAGCAGCTGGACTTATGCTATTCATTAGCAATTGGACAATGTATCATAGGAAAAAGTAATGTTCCATTTAAGTATGAATTTCAAAACTTCAGTTCCTCACTGAATCATTGTCTTATACCCAATATAAATAAATAGCATTTTATTAATAAGATAAAAATAAAAACATTTTAAATAACTCTAAAAACTTTAGGATAAACCTTTTAAAAGACAGCTGTGTGAAATCCTGTATATTATGCATCATGACTAGAGGGTAAAAATTTCCCTCTCGTTAGCTAGATTTCCTACTTAGCCCAGCTGGGCCATTCCAAGTGATCTAGGGAGTCGAGGTGATCATGAGCCAATGATTATTCATTTGTATGAGACGCCAGCATAACCTGCCGGTAATAGTTACCCACATTGAGCAACTGTGCGTAGATACTGATAGTGGTAGTTGTTACGGCAGCCAAAATGGCAAATCCCAGCGTGCCCTTTGCTTGAACACAGTTATTTGAATGAAAGTATATTTTCAAATTTCCTGAACTGGCACAAATTCCCAAGAGAATTTGACCTATGTAGTCAAGGGCAGATTATGATTTTAAAGTCTGGCTCAAATCTACTCCAAATGGACTACCAATCTTATTAAGGAGAGTTGGATGCAAAAACTAATGCAAATTTTGGGCAAGTAAGCAGCAGGCAAAAATCTATGCTATTATGCTAGCATTTAGTCTTGCATGCATGCTGTTCATTTTCTTTGTTAGAAAGTGGGAAGTTTCTCATATACATATATACATATACAGTACATATACATGTATGGTCAAATGTGTATATATAAGTACATATGTTAATTGGAGATTGGTAAGTAAACTTAGAGCTCTATTATGGAGTAAAATAAGATTTTTCCAATTACATATGTTTGATTTATAATGTTTTTTTGGTAGTCTTAATTTCTTCTACCTATCTATTCTCTATGAAGTAATGCCATCCATTAAATTGTTAATCCAGTTAGCCTTTAAACAAATGTTTATTGAATAATTATGATGTTTAACCAATATCAAAAATGGTTGACAGCATCTCTAGAACTTGTGTCCCTGAGACTCCTGTGACTCCGACTTCATGTGTTCCACAGTTTAAGTCTATCGTTTTCAAAATACACTTTTTAAGAAACACCTGGGTTGCTTCTTCAGGATAGGATATATATTTCTAGGCTCTATTAGAATATATTCTCATTCAGTAGTTCTAAAATACAGTTCAAGTATCTGCTTTTTTAATGCGTATTCCCGGATGACAGTGACAGGGTTGTTTGTCTACCTTCTGAGAGACATTGAACTCATTGATTTCTATGGTTTGTGTCCCCTCCAAAATTCATATTGACACTTAGTCCCCACTGTGGTGGTATTAAGAGGTGAGGACTTTTGGAAAGTGATTAAGTCATGAGGGATCAGCCTTCATAAATGGAGTAGTGCCCTATGAAAGGGCTACAGAGAAGTCACATAGGCCTCTTTTTGTCCTTCTGCTCTTCCATGATGTGAAAACACAATGTTCAAAGCACCATCTTGAAAGCAAAGACTGAGCCCCTCACCAGACACTACACAGGACTACAACTTGCTCTTGGATTTCCCAGACTCATCACACTCCGGGGACTGTTGCAGGGTGGGGGGAGGGGGTAGGGATAGCACTGGGAGATATACCTAATGCTAAATGACCAGTTAATGGGTGTGGCACACCAACATGGCACATGGATACGTATGTAACAAACCTGCACATTGTGCACATGTACCCTAAAACTTAAAGTACAATAATAAAAAAAAAGAGTTATGAGAAAATTGATTTCTCTTCTTATACTTAGTCTCAGGTATTTTTATAGCAGCACAAACAAACTAAGATACTAAATAAATTACAACACCCAGACAAAAGATAGTGAAAGATAAAGAAATAAAGATGGGGAACACATAATCTTATGTTTGCATGAGAGATTTCATGTAGCATTTCCAGGACTGCCCCACTCTTCTTATTATAGGCACTCACTCAAATGTATTAAATATTTGTGTTTTTGAGTAAAAGTGTTCATTGCATATATGTTTTAATTTACGCTATGAATTTATGCTGTAGATTGCTTATTTCTACTTTTTTGTTCAATAATAAAAATGAACATAATAAATTTCCTAACTGTTCAAAATATTTCTTTGTGTGCTCCTAGTATATTTTATTTATTCATTTTATCTATGTGGCCTTCAACATTCTCCTGCACAAACAATGCTGCATAGAGCATGTCCTCCTATAAAGAGTTTGAGAGTTTCTGTAGGTATGGAATGGCTGGTTCATAAGATATTATATGTTGTCTACTATATTTAACAATATCTTCCCTAAGTGAATATGATTGAAGCACGATGCTATGTTTGATTTTTTCCCCCAAAAGTTTATGTGCTGGAAACTTGAATGGCATGGTAAAAGAATTAAGAGGTGGAGTCTTTGAGGGGTTATTAGGCCATGAAGGTGGAGCCATCGTGAAAGAATTAAGGCCATTTTTGTAAAAGTGGGCTCCTGATAAAAGAACAAGTTCAGCTCCAATTTTCTCTCTGTCTTCCAGCCCCTTCCACTTCTTCTGTAGAATTACACTTGTCAAATGCCAGCACCATGATCTTGGACATCTTGGCCTCCAGAAATATGGGACCAATAAATGTTTATTCTTTATAAATTACTGTCTGTCATGTTCTGTTATAGCAGCAGAAAGACCACTAAGACACAAGGTAAGTGGCAATTCTTATCCATTGTGCCATAATTTATAAAATCTAACATTTCAGATCATTGTTAAAGAATGAGTAGAAACTTACATTGTTACGAAAGAGAGAAAGACTTCTGAAAAGCAGGAATTCCATATACAAAGGAGAGAAAAGTGAAAGGGCATGGCTTGGATCTCTAACATGTAAACGTGTATTGTATCTGAAAACTGTAAATGGGTGAAATTTCAAGAGATGCAACTGGAGAGGTAAGTGGAAATTGAATTGTGAAGAGCCTCATCAAAAAAAGTATGTAAGATGATAAGTGTGTAATTCTGCTGCACTAGAGTAAATATATATGTGTGTGTGTATATATATACACACACACACATATAAATTTTATATATATACATATACGTATACATATATATATGTATATATCCCAAAACATCATGTGGTAAATCTCAAATACACACATCAAAAGTTTTATTTAAAATAGCTTTATAAATGAGCTTTGTAGAAAATAGGAATCACTGAAAGGATTTCCAGCAGAGGCTAGCATAATTTGATTTTGATGTTAGATATCTTCCTGAGCAGAAGTTAGGCTAGATGGAGAAAAGAAATAACTATCAGTAATTAAACTATTGACTATGTATACATGTAATGGCAAGAAACACAACTGACATTTATTGACCTTTACAGAACTCTACTGAACACATTTATTATCTCAATTAATCCTTCCTCTAACCCAGAGAGACGGTTATTACTTTGCAAATAAGAAAACAAATTTGAAGAAGTGAAGTGATTACATCCAGGGCACACCAGGTGTTGTGGGACTTGTACAATTTATAAAGTGAAAGTCGTTTAAAAATGAAAAAAGAATTAAATGTGATAAATACAAAATTGAGTTAAAAACCAGTATGTATTCCTGATGAGAAAATTAAACAAAATAAATTATAAATATTATACAACTAAAACGTACATATGTATTCCCCAAATAAAAACATACTGCTTACATTAAATAAATTCTACATTTTATAATACTAAATACAAAATTGCATACCCTAACAATCCCTTTCCTATATTTTGGGGAATATACAAGCTTTTATTTTTTCTTCAAATGAAATTTTAAAATATTCTCTATAGAGATAATTTTTCTCACTTCTGGCATAATTGCTCAAAACAATTTGTTAAAAATTACTAATAGCATATAAAATTTATTTTTGAATTTAACAAATTTGTTTATGGTCAAATTGGGAAATTTGTATCAAATTTTTTTCATTTGAGTTTCATGATTTGGAAGTGCAAAAATTCAAATTGTTACCATGTTATAATTCTATCTCTGTACCTTTTTATCATGGTGCCAGGTAAGTAAACTGTGGGGATTGGAGGAAAACTCCCATAGTAGCAAGCCTAGCAGTAACATAATTATAAATGGAATTGACTACAAACCAGATAACCATATCCCACCAAGCCCTAATTAAATGTACCTCCAATTCAACTTTCCTCTCAGCTGTACACAAAAACTTGGTTCCTGCTACATGATACAATGAAAAATAAGAAGTAAGGTCTGGATGAAAGAAAAGGCAATGGTTTAAACCAACTTTATTACATTATCTTATTTGGGGAATTGAATATAAATATATTATGACATAGAACACATTGCTATGACCAAGACCTTGGAAATGTCAATGCAATTGATTGTTCTTGAAGCATAAGCTTCACTAGCTTTATGGTAAATCTACTTCTGTTTGTAACTAATTCCCTCGGTGTCCCTTCAGGTATTTTAAGTTATTCCAATGACCTAATTAAATCTATACCTAGGGCTAATGGGATAGAATTAAATGCTTTTTCTCTCTTCCTAAATAGCATATTTATTATATTAGTAATCCTACTGGTAATATATTTGTTTTGTCAATAAAAATTAAAAAGAGAAAGAAAAATTATTATGGCTGGATTCCCTAGCCTTGATGATCAGGTTGCTATTTCTACTAACCCTGAGGAGACAGGAAGCTTTATCTGAAACTTTCTTTCTCCTTAAGATAGCTTCCATACTATTATTATACCAATTTGATGCAAAATCATTGTTTCTTTGAGTTTTATCTCGCTCTTATTTTTAAATATCCAAATGACTATGTCATAATCACTTTGAATTAACACTTAATGAATTTCTTACATAGACAAGATTCTTGTTACTCAAATTGTGGTCCAAGCTTCCCAGCAACTTGAAAATCAACTGGGGACTTGTTAGAGATACAGAATGTCACCTTCACTCCATTGAATCATAATTTGCATTTTAGATACTGATGATACTGATATGGTTTGGATATTTGTCCCCTCCAAATCTCACATTAAAGCGTAATCCCCATTGTGGAGTTGGGGCCTGATGGGAGGTGTTTGGGTCTTGAGGGCAGGTACCTCATGAATGCTATTCTCACAGTAATAAGTGAGCTCTTTCTTGGAGTTCATGTGAGATCTGGTTGTTTAAAATAGGGTGGCACGTCCCACCTCTATCTTTCTCTTGTTCCCGCTCTCACATTGTGATATGTCTGTCTCCCCATCGCATTTCACCATGATTTTAAACTTCCAAAGACTCCCACCGGAAGTTCTAGATACTGGTACCATGTTTCTTGTACAGCCTGCAGAACCATGAGGCAAAATAAACCTGCTTTCTTTATAAATTACCCAGACTCAGGTATTTATTTATAGAAATGCAAAAATGGACTAACATGATAGTAATTGGTACCATAGAGTTGTACATTGCTCTAAAGATGATACCTGAAGATCTGGAAGCAATTTTGGAACTGGGTAACAGGCAGAGTCTTGAAGAGTTTGAAACGTTCAGCAGAAGACAGGAAGATGAGGGAAAGTTTAGAAGTTCTTAGAGACTGGTTAAATAGTTGTGAACAAAATGGTGATACAGAAATGGACAGTGAAGGCCAGAATGAAGAGGTCACAGATGGAAATGAGAAACTTACCAGAAACTGGAGTAAAGGTTACCCTTGTTACACAGTAGCAAAGAATTTAGCTGCATTGTATCCATGCTCTAGAGTTTTGTGGAAGGGTGAACTTAAGAGTGATGAATTAGGCTATCTGGTGGAAGAAATTTCTAAGTAGCAAAGTGTTTGAAATGTGGCCTGCTTCTAACAGCTTATGGTTAGTTATGAGAACAAATAAGTGACTTAAAGTTGGAACTTGTATCTAAAAGGGAGACAGAGCATACAAAATTGCAGCCTGGCCTTGTGGTACAGAAAGAATCCAAGCAAGATGTGGAGCAACCACTTGCTAGAGAGATTTGCATGACTACAAAGGAACTGAGCACTAATAGCCAAGACAATGGGAAAAAGACCTCACAGGCATTTCAGATAACTTCAACACAGTCCCTTCCATCACAGGCCCAGAGGCCTAGGAGAAAATAATGGTATTAGGGGTCAGCCCTGCCACCCCAGGAGGCTGCACTTTACATCCCTACTGCTCCAGAGGGCACAAGCCATAAGGCTTGGTGGTTTTCACATGGTGTTAAGCCTGCAAGTGCACAGAATACAATAATAGAGGAGACTTGGCAGCTTCCCCCTAGGTTTCAGAAGATGTATTGAAAAGACTGGAGGCCCAGGCTGAAGCTTACTGCAGAGGCAGATCTCCCACAGAAAAATTCTCTCAGGGCAATACTAAGGAGAAATGTGGTGTTGGAGGCTGCATACAAAGTCCCCACCAGGGCACTGCTTAGTGGAGCTGTGGAAATGAGACTGCCACCCTCCAGGCCCAAGAATGGTAGAACTACAAACAGCTTGCAACCTCCGCCTCCAAAAGCCACAGACACTAGATTTCAATCCATCAGAACAGTAGCGTAGGCTGCATACAGGAAAAACCACAGGAGCAGAGCTGCCCAAGGCTTTGGGAGTCTACCCCTCACACCAGGTGTATTAGTCTGTTCTCACGCTGCTAATAAAGGCATATCTGAGACTGAATAATTTTATAAAAACAAGGGGTTTAATTGACTCACAGTTCCACATGGCTGTGGAGGCCTCACAGTCACAGCAGAAGGCAAATGAGGAGCAAAGTCACATCTTACATGGTGGAAAGCAAGAGGGGTTGTGTAGGGAAACTCCCCTTTATAAAACCATCAGATCTGATGAGACTTACTCACTATCACAAGAACAGCATGGGAAAGACTCATCCCCATGATTCAGTTACCTCCCACCAGGTCCCTCCCACAATACATGGGAATTATGGGAGCTACAATTCAAGATGATATTTGGGTGGTTCACAGCCAAACCATATCACCTGGATAGAGGACTTGGAGCCAAGGATAATTTTGGAGCTTTAAGGTCAAATGTCTGCCCTGCTGGGTTTTAGACTTGCTTAGAGACTGTCACCCCTTTTTTTTTTGACTGATTTATCCCTTTTGGAGTGGGAATGTTTACCCAATGCCTATACCACCATTATATCTTGGAAATAAATAACTTTTTTTTTGATTTTATAAGCTCGTAGGTGAAATGAATGTGACTTGAGTATCAGATGAGACTTAAGACTTTGGACTTGGGATTTCTGAGTGATGCTGGAGTGAGGTAAGGCTTTTGGGGACTATTGGGAAATAATTATTTTATTTTACAGTGTGTGAGAAACATCAGATTTTGGGGGGCAGGGGCAGAATGATACAGTTTGAATACTTGTCCTCTCCAAATCTCGTGTTGAAATGTAATCTGCGATGTTGGAGGTGGGGCCTGGTGGGAGGTGTTTGTGTCATGGAGGTGGATTCTTCATGAATGACTTCGTACCATCTTTGTGATAATGAGTGTATTCTTCCTCTGAGTTAATGTGAGATCTGGTTGTTTAAAAGAGTGTGGCATCTCCCCCTATCTCTTGGTCCCACTCTCACCATGTGGTATGCCTATCTCCCAGTCACCTTCTGCCACGATTGTAAGCTTCCTAACACCCCCACCAGAAGCAGATACTGGCAGCATGTTTCTTGTGCAGCCTGCAGAACCATGAGCCAAAATAAACCTGTTTATAAATTACCCAGCCTCAAGTATTTCTTTATAGTAACACAAAAATCGAAATACACAGATACCTAAGAGAGTCTAGTGAATATTAAAACTTGAGAAGTACTGGACTTTGTATGGTTAACCTATGGTCACCTTCATGAATATTTTGGTACACTTGATTATTTTCTCTTTGACCTTTTATCTTTTTTTTTTTTTTCTTGAGACAGGGTGTCACTCCGTTGTTCAGACTAAAGTGCAGTGGCATGATCACAGCTGTCTGCAGCCTCAGCTTCCTGAGCTCAGGGAATCTTTCTGCCTTAGCCGTCCTAGTAGCTGGGACCACAGTTATGTGTCACCATGCTGGCTAATTTTTATACTATGTGTAGAGATGGGAGCTCCCTATGTTGCACAAGCTGCACTTTCTATCTTTCGTAATTAAGAATACCTTATGACTTTGGGCATGCGAAGTAACACTCTCAGTAGTGAATAATCACACAAATTCCAAGCTTATTGCTTTGCTTCTACAACCATTTTCAACAATCTGTTGAAATCTTCTGCCATTTGGCTATATGACTTAACATAAGGTGTATCCTATTTTATTGTAAAAGTGCTCTATTTTCAGCGTAAAAATGTAGAAAAAAGTAGAAAAAATAATATATTATACATGTTATATAATTACATATAATATTCACACACACATAATATACATATACATTTATGCCCTCTACTGATTGACCTATTATTGATGTTTAGTAAATGAGTATATTATATATGTGGATAGTGTCCATACTTAACTTTGCACACAAGTATTTTTCCATATCACTGTAAGCTCTTTTTAAGAAGTTATAACGGTTGTAGGAAGTATCATAAAATTTATAACATTATCATAGTCTCGATATTACTAGTTTTTCACAAGATACAACTGTGACATACAAATTTGCCCAGAACTTTTTATATGTTTTGGGTTATTTCTTTACAATAAATTCCTGCAGATGAATTGCAGTGCAAGAAAGAAATGAATATTTCAACTGTTCTGATATAGATTTACCAATGACTTTATTTGATTTATTTTCTTTTCTATTCTACTCATAGACTATTCTCTAGCTGTACCATTCACCTCAGGTCTTCATAACCTCTGTCATCTTTACCCACAGAGATGAAACTGGGATCTAATTTTCCAGAAAAACGTAGTTTCCCACCAAGCATAAAATCTCTAAAACATCAACTTTCCACTACTTTTATACTTAACTATTCATATATCTTTGCTTTTAGTCTCAGATGAGTGACTATTGCCCCTGCTGACCTGGACTTTTGATACCATCATTTAACATCTTATCTGGAACTGTGATTCATCAATTATGTACCTTTTTTACTTTTGTTCAAAATGCTAATTTAATAAACCATTCCATTAATAAACCATTCCATTTTAGCAAACCTGGCATACACCTGTAGTCTGTATCATATCTATTTTTATACATAAATATCACCAAAAAATAGCTACATTAATTTGATCCACTTTTCTTTTCCATTGAGTCCTCATTCTGCTTAAAATCAAACTGTTGCCCTCATATCTACCCAGAAAATATTCTCAGTATGGTTCCACTGGTATTCGCTAATTGTCAAATGCAGTGATTTGGTTTTAGTCTCTTACCTGATTTGAGTAACTCTATTCTACTGTCACTGTGATTCATTCCAGTACTATCTTCTATGAATGTTTTCTGTGTAGAGATGACTGCTTCTTTCATTGTACTGTTGCTGACTCCCAGGTCTTCCTGTAATATAGGATCCTTTACTCTATTTTGAATGTTTTATTTTCTCATTAGACTGAAAGGACCTTGAACATGTGGGCCATGTTATTCCTCAGTTTCTCTACTACTTTGGCAAGTCCTAGACACAGTGCAATGTGCTTAACCAAACGTGAACTGGTCTGGGCTCATCTGAGGTCATCTGTGGGCTTTTAGCCCTTTGATCACATGAACTTCCTTTGGCTTTTGGGACACTGAGTCACGGAGCTTTTCTTACCACATAGATGATTTTATTTCTCTCTGTCATTTGTCTACTACTTAATCCTAATAGCTACAGATGGATGCAGGATTATGAACAGCTAATGAGGAGTGATGCTTAGGGAAATAAAATAAAATTGAATATTTATTATAACTATTTCAGTGACCACTAGCTAGCTTATACTATAATGTTGCTTGCCTGTAAATAATAGTGGCATAAAAGAATTTATTTTTTCATATCCAGCATGACTCTTGTTTAATTTTGCTCCATATCATATGGGCTTTTGGAGTCAAACTAAGGAAGCAACCTGTAGCTGGAACATTGTTTTCACGACAGAGAAATAAGAGAACTTCACAAGCCATATGCTGACTCTTAAGGTTTCTGCTCACAAGTAACATTACACGGCCCCAAACCAGTCGTGTATTCAACTCTGACATCAGAGAGAAGCAGCAAGTATTTTTTTAATAAAACATAACACAATGGTTATCACTGTATCCTATAATACAAGGTATTTAAATTATTAAATAAGTCTGAGGAATGGGAGTTTAAAAATACAACACTGTTAATCCTAGAATCATGGTTCATAAGTCACTTTGTCAGTTCAATCTCTAGAAACAGCCTCAAAAAAAGGTGGAAATTTATTGTCTGAAGATAAAAAAATTCACCAAGTATTATTTTCCATATTGGAAACATATACTTCAGAATATCTGAAGAAATTTGAACTTAGTTTGTAATTATTATTCATTATTATTAACTCTCTAGTTCATGTTTATATCCACTTAATTATAATTTAATGAGTGTCATAGCTAATATTTACAGAACAAGAACAATGCTCTGAGGCTATGCTAAAATTCTTCTATTTATGTTATTATTTTATATTCACAGCATCCTTTGAAGCTAATCACTATTATTATCTCTATTTGATAAATGAGCAAACAGCAGCAGAGAGATGGAAAGTAACTAGCCCAAGGTAAGGTAGTCTTTATATAAAATGGTTAAGAAAGTTTTTAAGTTTGAGTCTGTTGCTTTATACTACTGTTGAACTTCCTATTACATGTAACCTTAGCACTTAAAAATACTTTCAACTTATATTTTAGATTCAGGGGGTACATGTGCAGGTTTGTTACATGGGTAAATTATGTGTTGCTGAGGTTTGGGGTACAGATGATTGCATAACCCCAGTTGGTGAGCATAGTACCCAATAGGTAATTTCTCAGCCAACCACACCCCTCTTTTCCTCCCACCTCTTGTAGCCCCCTGTGTCTACTGTTCCCATTTTTATGTACTTGTGTACTCAGTAGTTAGTTCCCATTTGTAAATGAGAATATGTGATATTTAGTTTTCTGTTAACATGTTAATTTGTTTAGAATAATGGCTTCTGGCTGCATCCAATTTGCTTCAAAGCAATGATTTTATTCTTTTTTAAGGCTGCGTATTATTCCACAATGTATATGTATTATTTTTTTCTTTATGCTATCTACCATTGGTGTGCACCTGGTTGAATTTCATGTCTTTGCTATTGTGAATAGTGCTGCAATGAATGTAATGAGTGCATGTGTCTTTTTGGTAGAACGATTTATTTTCCTTTGGGTATATAACCAATAATGAGATTGCTGGGTTGAATGATAGTTCTATTTTAAGTTGCTTGAGAAATCTCCAAACTGCTTTCCACAGTGGTTGAATTAATTTACGTTCCTTCCAACAGCGTATAAGCATTCTCTTTTCTCTGAAATCTCACCAGCATCTATTATTTTTTGACGTTTTAGCCATTCTTTCTTGTGTGAGACAATATCTCATTGTAGTTTTGATTTGCATCTCTCTGAAATGCAATGATAAGCATTTTTTTATATATCATTAGCCTTATGTATGTCTTCTTTCGAGAAGTTTCAGTTCATGTCTTTTATCCATTTTTTAAAAAATGACATTGTTTTTTGTTTGTTGATTTAAGTTCCTTGTAGATTCTGGATATTAGACCTTTGTTGGATGCATAATTTGTGAATATTTTCTCCCATTCTGTAAGTTTTCTGTTTATTATATTGGTAGTTTCTTTTGCTGTGCAGAATCTCTTAGTTTAATTAGGTCTCACATGTAAACTTTTTTGTTGCAATTGCTTTTGGGGATTTAGCCATAAATTCTTTGCAAAATGGGTAAAGAATGTCAAGATGGGTAAATCATGTCAAGAAGAATGTCAGGAAGAATACTTCCTAGATTTTCTTCTGGAATTTTTGTAATTCAATGTCTGAAAATTAAATCTTTAATCTACCCTGAGTGAATTTTTTATATGGTGAAAGAGAGGGATCCACTTTCATTCTTCTGCCTATGGCTAGCCTGTTATCTAGCACCATTTATTGAGCAGGGAGTCCTTTCCTCATTGCTTATTTTGGTCAACTTTATTGAAGGTCAGATAATTGTAGGTGTGTGGCTTTATTTCTGGATTCTGTATTTGGTTCCATTGGTCTATGTGTCTGTTTTTGTACAAGTACTGTGCTGTTTTGGTTTCTGTAGCTTTATATTATAGTTTGCAAGCTGGTAATGTGATGGCTCCTGCTTGGATCCTTTTGCTTCATATTCCTTTGGCTATTCAGGCCCTTTCTAGGTTCCACATAGATTTCATAAATGTTTTCTAATTCTGTGAAAAATGACAATAGCAGTTTTATAGAAATACCATTGAGTCTATACATTGCTTTGGGCTGTATGATCATTTTCATGATATTGATTCTTCCAATCCATGAAAAGGGAATGCCTTTCTATTTAATTCTGCTGTTTCTGACTTCTTCTAGCAGTGTTTTGTAGCCTCCATCAAGAAGTTAGAGAGATCTCAGATTAATCATCTAACATTGCACCTAGAAGAGCTAGAAAAAAAAAGTCTCAAATGTAAGACAAGAAAAGAAATAACTAAAATCAGAGAAGAACTGAACAAAATTGGAACATAAAAATCAATATAAAATATTAATAAAATTATGAGTTGATTCTCTAAATGCATAAACAAGATTGATAAACCACTAGGTATATTCACAAAGGAAATAAAGAGAATATAAAAATAAGTGCAATCAGAAATAACAATTATGACATAACAGCCAATCCCAAAGAAATACAGAATATCTGCAGAAACTATTGTGAACACTTCTATGCAGACAAATTAGAAAATCTAGAGGAAATGGACATATTCCTGGAAACATAATCCTCCCAAGATTGAACCAGGAAGAAAGTGAAAATGTGAACAGAACAATAACAAATTCTATTATTGAATTAGTAAGAAAAAACGTACCAACCAAAAGAAACCCTGGACCAGATGGACTCACAGCCGAATTCTACCAAACATACAAAAAAGAGAATTGGCACAAATTCTACTGAAACTATTCAAAAACATCGAGGAAGAGAAGATTTTCCCTAACTCATTCTGTGAAGCCAGCATCATCCTGATAAAAAAAAAAAAATCTAGCAAAGACACAATAAAAAAAAGCCACATCAACAAGCCAATATCCCTGATGAACATAGATCTAAAACTTTTTGACAAAATACTAGTAAATCAAATCAAGCAGCATATCAAAATATTAATTCACCATGATTAAGTAGGCTTCATTGCTGGGATGCAAGGTTGGTTCAACATATGCAAATCCATAAATGTGATTCACCACATGTACAAAATTAAAAACAAAACCATAGGATTATCTCAATAGATGCAGAAACACTTCAGATAAAATCTGATATTCATTCAAAATGAAAAATCCTCAACAGACTAGATATTAAAGGAAAATACTTCAAAATAATAAGAGCCATCTATGACAGATTCACAGCTAACATCGTACTGAATGGGCAAAAGCTTGAAACAGTCACTTTGTGAACTAGAACAAGACAAGGATGCCACATTCACCACTCTTATTCAATCTAGTAATGAAAGTCCTGGCCAGGGCAATGAGGCAAGAGAAAGAAATAAAAGGCATCCAGATAGGCAAATCAGTAGTCAAACTATAGTTCTTTGCTAATGAGACAATTGTATACATAGAAAAATCTTAAATACCCTGCCAAAGGCTTCTAGGACTAATAAAGCACTTCAGTAAATTTCAGGAAACAAATAAATACACAATAATCAATAACATTTCTGTACACCAATTACATTCTAGCTGAGAACCAAATCTAGAACAGATCACATACACAGTAGCCACACACAAAAATGAAATACTTAGGAACATGGCTAACCAAGGAATTAAAAGATCTCTGCAAGGAGAACTAGCACTTTTTTAATATATATAAATGAAATGTGCATAGACTTTGCTTAGTGTGTATGCTTTTTTTTTTAAAGAGCAGTAACATTATGTCCAGAAGTAGCTTTTAAAATTAATATTATTTACCATAGATTCTGCAAAAATTAATGTTTTACCCTGATTCCTAGGATAAAAAAATGTGTGTTGAAAATGTATTCATTCCTTCACATTGCCATATAGCTACCTGTTTTTCCAAAATTAACAACTGTTCATTATACATTAATATTATTTTTAAAAGTAATATGGTCAAGTTTTCATGGTGACTACATGATCTTTCCTCTCATTTGTGGGATGTTTTTTGCTGTTTGTAGCAAAATATAGGTATAGCTGATGCATTTTATGAGACTCTCTTATTGCAATGTAATTCTATTTCATAGATGATGAAATTCAGTCATTTCTGTTATGCATGTACATTTTTAATTTCACAAGAGTTTTTCTCATGAGAGATGGTTATAATTTTTATCTCTTTGCTATAATGAATTTTATGTGCTTTAAAAGTACATACAATTCATAAAATGTATACATTATTAAAATGTGCATTTTTCCTAAAATGCTATTCTCCTTAAGAATTAGTTAACCCTTTCTAATTCCTCATTTTGTTGGATTTCTCCAATTATCTCTGAGATCATTCTTCAATTTGCTAAAAGACTTAAGAAATTATTTTAACTTTATGACTTTTAAATACTTAATGAGAGCTTTAAAATTTAATGCTCTCTATATTAAGAAGGATGTTTTTACCTTTGAAAAATAGTTTACAATTTGGTCTTCTTTCTTTTATAGTAGGTTATATATTTGAATCATTATTGTACCCATTTTAGGATAATTTATTTTAGAACGCTTTTAAATGTTGGTATCATTCTATCTAACTATAAATACTTTGGATAAGTGGAGATATATATAATTATCTCTCCTGAGTAGCACAAATATGTTTTTCATGTGCTACAATGAAGTAGAGTAACTTAGTACTGAGAAGCATGGATTTGAAAATTACCACGTACAAATCGTCTCATCTCGGCCAAGTGTGTTCAACTCTCTAAGCCTCAGTTACATCATTTGTAAAACAGCAACCAACTACATGAGGATTCTCTGAGACAATTCTAAAAAGTACCTTCCAAAGTCTGTGCATAAGATGTATGCTCTCAACATAGGTGAACTATCTTTATAGATGTAATAATGCTATTTTAACTATTGAAGGAAATATAAGGAAATTTAATTAGGTGATATTAATAGAAGAATGCAAGCACAAATACAATCGATTAGGAAGACCTCTTTCAAGGTGTTGATACTTTGGCTTGTGACTGACACATTCAAGAGGATAGTTTTACCTTCCACACATACAAAAATGTATCCAGCATTTCAAAACTGTTATCTCATCTCGCTGCTCTTTCTGTATCCCAGCACTGTTTGCTTTTGTGCTGACTTCATTCTTCAGCAGGCTTCTTCCACTTGATGCTAAAAAGGCACCAATACCTCCAGAGATAAATGGTTCTTCTTTTTTGCTAATTTTTCTGTTTCCCTCTCTCTCTTAGAATGTATGTTGTGTGCATGAATGTATGTGTGTGCATGTATATGTGTGTGTTCATATAAATATATATGTAACATACACAAATACACGTGTGTGTGCATGTGTAGTGTGTGTGTGTGTGTGTGATAAACAGGATGGCTTTGCCAGACTCTGCTGTCCGTAGTTTGGATGAATCACTAATAGGAGTACACTGGTTAGTGGGCCACAGTGGCCAGCCATGTATCACAGAGCCACACCTGCATCCAGAGGACAAGCAGACATTATGACGGACAGTACAACGAATGCCGTGTGTATTGGAACCCGGAAGGTTAAGGATGGCATACACTTATTAAAACGTTCCATTCTCATTACAATTTTTAAACCACTGAGTTTAGCACTTAAAAACTTGTAACCGGGCCGGGCATGGTGGCTCATGCCTGTAACCCCGGCACTTTGGGAGGCTGAGGCAGGTGGATCACGAGGTCAGGAGCTCGAGATCAGCCTGGCCAACATGGTGAAACCCCGTCTCTACTAAAAATACAAAAATTAGCTGGGTGTGGTGGCGAGCACCTGTAATCCCAACTACTCAGGAGGCTGAGGCAGAAGAATAGTTTGAACCTGGGAGGCAGAGGTTGCAGTCAGCCGAGATTCTGCCATTGCAATCCAGCCAGGGTGAGACTCCATTAAAAAAGAAAACAAACAAAAAAAACTTATAACCAGAATTTTGGTTAGTATGACCATAATTTTTAACTCTAATATAGTCATTTACACAATTTTGATCCTAAGTGTCACCTGAGGGGCACAGTAAAAATGCAAATTCTGTGTCTTCTACCAAACTTAGAGAAAAATGTGTTAGTAAAAGTCAAAAGGCAAAAATCCCTGAATTCGTTGCTTTACTATAGGGAATATAGGAAATCTGCACTTTGAAAACAACCTGCTTTCTTAAACTAGATGCAGAAAGTAAAATTAAAAGGTGTTTATTAATGATGTGATCTAAAGTCACATGTTTCATAACATTACTTATGACACTTGCGGTCTTGTTGCTTTCTGTGTTAGAGTGTGACAAGATAAAGAGGAGCGTAGCTAATTTGACACGAAGCTGACTCAGAATTTGTCATAAGATGCCTGCTATGTGTTGGGCATCTATTCGGGTCATTTCTTTATGATTCGAGAAAGGCAGCCTATCATTCTTGTGAATGTGATATCATTCTTGAAAAAAACAAGGATTTGTCAGTCTTAAAGTGAGGATGTTATTAAGTTGAAAAAATAGCAGTAAAAGAAAAGCTGATGTTGTCTTAAGGTTAAAAGACTCAATGTCTTCAAGATGGCAGAAAATTAACTTTCTAAATTTCATTATATATTTTACCACCTTTATTTAAAAGTGCATGTGTTTATATGTGTGTGGCAGAATGTGTGTAGGGGAAGCTGGCTTAAATTGAGTTGCAAAGTAAAGCCATTTTGCGGAGCTTTGGGCTAAATGAAAAGAGATAACGGCAAACACTCAAGAAAGAGCTTTCTAGACAGAAAATGGTATAAGAAAGAAAGACACATGCCCAATATGTTTAGGAATTATAAAGAAGACACCATGCAGGAGTTAGCTGATGTGGAAGATGGTACATGACAAAGTCAGTGATGTAAGCAAGTGGCAGATCATGTAGAACCTTCTAGACTAATGGAAGGAATTGGGATTTCATTCAATGACATATGAGACTTTAGAGAATTTTAAGTCCATAAGAATCATAATCTCATTCATATTTGTAACAGTTTTTTGGCTAACATAGTGAAACCCTGTCTCTACTAAAAATACAAAAAAAAAAAAAAAAATGCCGGGCATGGTGGCATGCACCTGTAATCCTAGCTACTCAGGAGGTGGAGGCAGGAGAATCGCTTGAACCCAGGAGGCGGAGGTTGCAGTGAACCAAGATCGTGCCACTGCACTCCAGCCTGGATGACAGTGAGACTCTGTCTCAAAAAAAAAAAAAAAAAAAAAAAAAAAAAGTTTTTTATGCCTGTTAGGAGAAAAACTGGAGAGAGACATCTAGGGCTAGAGAGGTGAGGATGACTTGAATGAGTAGCAGAGACGAAGAAAATAGAAGAGCCGGATCGTTTTTTGACAGTAAGACCATCTTGATTCTGGAGGGGCTATAGGGAAGGTGGGATCATAAAGAATGAAAAAATCAAGGCAGTATCTTTTGTGTGTGCTACTGAGCAGAGGGTGACACCATAGCCTGGAAGAGAAACAGGCTGGAGAGGAACAAAATGCTTGATTGTGCTTTCATTTGAGATGCTTATCATAGGTAATGCGAAGATAATACAGACTGAATGTGTAGTTGAGAAGATATATTGTATAAAATCTATGTTAATGTGATCCGTATGGCATCTAGCCTCATGAGAAGAAATAATATTACCTGGGAACAGACGAGTAGAAAAGAGGAGCTATTTCAAGACCAATCTTTCCAATATTTAGAGGTGGGACAAAGAAGACAGAGCTAACAAAGAGAAATGAGAAAAGAAAAAATAATGCTATGTAGGTGAAAAATTAGGCAAGTGTTGCATCACAGGAGCCAAGCACAGAAAACTTTCAAGGTAATGGGAGAAAAAGAATCAGCTGGTAGAAAGGTTATTGGTACCCTTGAGTGCATGCAAGGAGGAAAAGAAGATGAGGAACATGTCCAGAGACAACTATTTTAATAATATTTTCTCTGGAAAGGACCGGGAAATTAGGTGGTAGTTGCAGGGGAACATGTGGCCCAAGGACGATTTTGTGAGAGTAGGGGGCATGCTTTATGCTGATGAAGGTATTCAAAAGAGAAGACAAATGAAAAGGAAAAAAGAGACATGTGAGGATGAAGCCCTAAAGTGGTGAGAGGAGGTAGAATTTCAAACAGAAAGGGATATGTTAAAATTACTCTAATTTCAACATATAATTATAATTATAATGAATCCCTGAATTCATTGCTTTACTATGGGGAATATAGAAGTTTATGGGTCACTTATGCATGATGCAAAATAATTACTCCATATTGCTTCCCTACTACAACATATTCTTCTCATAGAAACTTTAAGACCAGCTTTTTAAAAATCTATAAGGTTTTTAAACAAAATTATACTTTAATATTAAAGGATTTATAATATATAATATTTCTAGAGACAGATGCTTTATTAAAAAAAGGAAAAATAAACAAGGCAAGAAACAATTCCTTTCTTGTAAAAAAATATAAATAATTGTGTGGTAGATCTTGACTAACTTTACTTCACAGTCAGATGCCATCCAGATCACATTAACAGTGATTTTATACAAAGTATCTCCTAAAGTACACATTCAGTCTATATTATTTCCGCATTACCTATGATAAATCTAATATACATTATCTACAAAATATTACCAGCCTTTTTCTCTTTTTGACTGTTTTCTACTTAGATGGATTAGAATTACCAACACCTTATCTCTGTCTTAAATTTATACATTTATTTAATGAAACATAATATGCTTTAAAACATACATATTTGTTCTCTTACCACTAACTAGGTGGGTTTCATTTTCTTTTTTTTTTTTTTTTTTTTGAGACAGAGTCTCGCTGTCGCCCAGGCTGGAGTGCAGCGGCGCGATCTTGGCTCCCTGCAGGCTCCGCCCCCGGGGTTCACGCCATTCTCCTGCCTCAGCCTCCCGAGTAGCTGGGACTACAGGCGCCCGCCACCTCGCTCGGCTAATTTTTTGTATTTTTAGTAGAGATGGGGTTTCACTGTGTTCGTCAGGATGGTCTCGATCTCCTGACCTCTTGATCCGCCCGCCTCGGCCTTCCAAAGTGCTGGGATTACAGGCGTGAGCCACCGCACCCAGCCTGGGTTTCATTTTCAATGGGATATTTAGTACTGCATTAAATTAGCACTCTGTTATTTGAATTATTTTTATTGTTGTTGTTACTATAGAATTAATGCATGGGAGCAATTTTTTTAAGTGCAAAAGTAACAATGGGTATAAGATAAAAAATACGCCTGTTTACCTTTCCAGAACTGGCAAGGGATAACTTTCAACAATCATTTCACACGTATTCTTCCAAGAATTTTAGGTAAATAATGGTAAGGTTTCTTTCACAGTGTGAATAGGTGTCCCGCGCTTCAATTTCCTGCCTAACCTCTTGCATACATCAGAGTTCTTCCCCTATTCCTGCCTGCTCACCTTAGATATGTAAACATAGTTCTTTACTGCTTTGAGTGAAGTAAGCCAAAGTAGAAGAATATTAGGAAAACAGATTCTTAGTTACTAGGGTTAGAAAACCAGTGATTGAATTTTCTTAACCCAAGATTAAATTAAAGAATGTACAAGGCTGGCAGGCTAAAAGAGGAGGACACTGTACAGAGTAAGAGTGGGAAATCAACAAGAAAAAAAAGAAAAAAAGAAAAAAAAACCACGATCCATCACCAGGATTCGGGATTCTGGGGAAGACAGGTCAGGATCTAATTTTCCTTTCTGCTGTCAGATGAGATCACCAGTTGACAGAAGCCTTCACATTGCCTGTCAATCACCCAGCAGAGTTTGTACTCAAAGATATTTCACAGCTTTCCACCTAACAGTAATAATCATTGCACAGCTTTCTACCTAACGATAATAATCACCAGCTGATCAACAGGATAGGGCCTAGGTGACTAGGGGAGGAACGAGTGAGCAATACAAAAGAAAATGAGGGCACTACGTGACCAGGGCCTTCAAGCCCATTCCAACTTGATTTTTCTATCACTCTTTCCCTTGCTCAGTCAGCCAGGGTCACTGCAGCCTTCTTGTGGTTATGCAAATATCTCTCCCGCTTGTTATTTGTTACTCTCTCAGGCTGGATCTCTTAAGTATTTTTCGTTTCTAAAACCACAACTAAAGCAGCATCAGCCTGAATTTCTTGCCTTAGGTATGCATACTTCCAACTCCCTTATACATTTGAATTTCTGTTCACATTTAGCTTCTTTGAAATCTTTGCTGAACACCTAATCCAACATAAAGTATCATCCCCATTCTTTATCATCTCATCTTGTCTTATTTATCTGAATATCACTTATCATTACTTGACATAAACTTATGTATTTGCTTGTTTCTATATCCTTTCACTAGGATGTAATTACAAGAATACAAATACTTCAGTATATTCTGCATATTACTGTGTCCTCATGTCTAGAATTTGGCATACAGCAGGCACTAATTACATAACTGAATTCATATGAAGTTCATATAGCAATAAAAATGATGAGTTACCAATTAGATCCAATAACAACTAAAAATATCCTTTCCTGCATTACTCTTTAATAGCAGTTTGATTTGATTGCACTATTGCTGGTATTTCTTTCAGAGAATCCCCTTTCTTCCTCTGTTGAGTTACACTTCCCTAATTTACCTTTCACCATTTCCCAAATTAAAAACATGCCCTAAACCTCTGTGTGTTATTCACCTACAACATAAGACGTTTCTGCCTTTGGTGCCGTTGAGAGTTGCATTGTTCACACTCAGATTTATTTTGCATTGTAATCAATGAAATCTTATTTTCCTCTGATCACATAGTAAATTTATTCATACATTATATATATATTTTCTGTGGACTAAAGGCATATTAGACTCTGTATTAAGTGATATACATGTGCAACCAGAAAAAGTCTACCCCAGCACAGACCTAGAAGTTAATTTTAGACAACAGTTAACAAATGCTGATAATGGTTCTGTTTAAGAGGGAAGTATTTATTATAAAGGAAACCTTTAGAATACGAATTCTTACTTGATTTGAATACAACCAATAGGTGGCGGTGGTGGTGGTGGTGGTGGTGGTGGTGGTGGCGGTGGTGGTGGGGTGTGTGTGTGTGTGTGTGTGTGTTTTGTAGCTGGTATTGTAGTTTGGTAATGCATTTTCATGGACTGGTTTCCTAACCAACAGTAAGCTTCTGAGCACGATCTTAAATCTACAGAGGGCAATTGACACAGCTTTGTCTAGGCATGTAAAACACTATTTCCATTGCATTCAGAATATGTATTTTAAGCTTATATCCACCTATTAAAAAAAAAGAAAAGAAATACTCTTTTTCATATCTTTTAATCTAACATAAACTGTCCTGTTTTTACATATCATTGTTGATTTCCCCTGTGATTGGGAGACAAGAAATAAGGTGAATGTTTTCAAGTCTCTCTTTTTTCCTTCTCTTAGAAGCAGTGGAGTTGCAGTTTGACGGAGACCTAACACAGTGTCTCAGCATCACACGTGAGAGTGTTTCTTTTGTTTTTATGGAACAGAAAATGCAAGTCCAAAAGTAAAATGGGGTTTGTTGCTTCACACTAATAAAAAGCCCATAAAAGAATGCCTTCAGATATTGATAGATAAATATTCAAATAATAGTCCTAGGTTCCATTTACTGTCTCTCATTTTCAAGTCTCCTCAGATTGGTTCTTATCTCATGGTCCTAGATGGTTACAGAAAGTGCCTCTCTTACTCCCTCAGTTTCACTAAACACTAGACAGGTTTTTCTTCCTGACAATAGACGTCCCTGATCTCCTTTGGATTAGGATATTTACTTTGGAAAAATTGCAGTAGTAATTTATTTCTCTGCCCCTTTGAGATGCAAATCTTCTGCCACATTCTTGCCATTTTTCCAATCCAGAAATATTTTTCTTAAAAACTTACAAGGGACCCCTTTGAAACATAATCATCAACAAAGGCAATGCCCTTATTGACCGACAGCACTCCTTGAATGTCTTCCAGTACTTTAAGTGCTAGCTCATGCCAACACTTAAAAACTCGCCCACCTTTTTTTCATTGAAGTGGAGTTTACACTTTCACCCATTGCAATAATCACGAATACAGTCTTTCTTACCATTTAACATGTCAAGTA
Source organism: Nomascus leucogenys (assembly GCF_006542625.1). Taxonomy (NCBI): domain Eukaryota; kingdom Metazoa; phylum Chordata; class Mammalia; order Primates; family Hylobatidae; genus Nomascus; species Nomascus leucogenys. The sequence goes on from NC_044400.1 coordinate 52,684,365, forward strand.
CATTTTTTTAACAGAAAGCAGATTATATGTCTGCTAAAGACAGAGAAAAAAAAAACCCATATTTTTTGAATATTTTCCTGTATCTCAAATAGAAAGAAAAAAGAGAAAGAAAGAAAGAGAGAGAGAAAGAAAGAAGAAGGAAGGAAGGAAAGAAAAGGAAGGAAGGGAGGAAAAAGGAAGAAGGGAAGAAGGAAGGAATGAAGGAAGTAAGGAAGGAAGGAAACAAAAAAGCAACCAAGAAAGAAGGAAGGAAAGAAAGAAAGAAAAAGAAAGAAGAAAAGAAAGAAAGAAAAATAAAGATAAGAAAAGAAAAAAGGAAGGAAAGAAAAAGAAAAAAGAGAATGAAAAAAGAAAGAAAGAAAGAAGAGAGGAAGGAAGGAAGGAAGGAAGGAAGGGAGGGACGAAGGAAGGAAATGGAAGGCAGGAGGGCAAAAAGGAAGGAAGGAAGGAAAAAAGGAAGGAGGGAGGGAGGAAAGAAAAAAGAAACTAAGAAAGAAGGAAATAAAGAAAAAAGCAAAGAAAGAAAAAGATGAAAGAGGAAGAAAAAAAGAAAAAAGGAAGAGAAAGAAGAAAAACAAGAAAGAAGAAAGAGAGAAAGAAAGAGAAAGAAAAAGAAAGAAAGAAAGAAAGAAAAAGAAAGAAAGAAAGAAAAAGAAAGAAAGAAAAAGAAAATATCATTCTTAGCAAAGAGTTTTGGTAAAGTACAGACAGTAAGCTGAAGCCAGGAGAGCAGGCCATGGGAAGAGCTAGATGTAAGTCAGAGGGTGGGGATGGAGGGAGATGGTCCAGTTTCCTTATACTTAGATTGTAACTTCACTGGTAAACTTGGAAATAATCCAAATGACTTGTTAGTTTTCCAATCAACCTACCCTTATTTTTCTCATAAGGACAAGAATGAGAAAGAAAGTAAGATAAGATGTCGTAATTCCCTTTCTCTTTCTTTATCTTTTTTAAGCTGCTATGGCTGCTTAGAAATAGGGATAGAGATAGAAGGGTATGAAATGGTGGGAGATACATGAGTTAAAATGACTATACGTAGGCTCCTTGTTAGTGAGATCTTTCATAAGTTAACTGGGAAAACAAATGGGGAGACTCTATATTTTTCTTTTTATAAATCAACTCTAATTCTTTGTAGTAAAATTAGACTTGTGATCTAAGCCTAAGAGTAATGAAATAACCAAAACTCAAAACAATCATCTTTCTATATATTTTTAATGTACTTAAAGCCCTCTATAATAGAGTACAATTTTCCAAATGTCTAATAGTAGATTATACCTACATAATGTTAAATTAGTAATATTTGTTTCAGTCAGCACTATAAAAAAACCAAAAGATTGGCTATGTCTCTTGAGAATTTTCTAATTCTGTTTGAGTTTATTATATTTGATACCTAGAACTTAAGGTATTTATCAAAAGCACAGTAGTTTTTCTTATCCCACATTTGTTCTCTCAAAGAAATCTCACTTAGATGCACATGATTGAAAAGTTACAAAAATGCAATTGGAAGTTTCACATGCAATATCTTGTGATAACATTAATGTGTCCTAATTTACATTTCACTGTAAAAATAATTGTCTAATGAATAGAGTTTGGAAATTTTTAATATCAGTTAAGTGACCAGGCATGGAAAATATAAACAATCTATATCACAAGAAATGATATTAATCTTCCTTCCTTAGAATGGCTTCCTTAAAATAAAAGGGTCATTTTAACAATCTGTCTGCATATACCTTCCCTTAGAGATTTTAGCTAAGTAAACTCTTCATCATTAAAGTGATATTATGATAATTTAGACAGCAATTTCCTCTAATTGATTACATATTTTAAATTTTTTTAATGTAGGAATTTTCAGCTGTTGTGTTTCTTTCCTTACCTATGATAAATTGTCTTACGTTTTTCATTCCATGTAAGTAGAACTGGTAAAAATTGAAGGACGACCTCATTATCAGTAATTCATGCTCAGTCATGTTGCCTCGCATTTGATGAAAGCATTGTGCTGTGTATTCTTTTTGACTTACTATCCCATAATGCTACCATTTGAATATGAGATTTAGGATTATTAGAAAAGAATCAACAGATCATACCCAGATGTACAGTGATTTATTCCAATGGTACTATTAGGATTGTAAAGCTTACAAAGACAATCATTAAAATTCTCAATCGGTGATAAAAAAAAAATACCTTGTCTAGAAAGAAAAGCATTTTCTGGGGAACAAAACCATTTAAGGTATTTTCTAGGTAATTATTCTTTGTTGAACCACAATGCAATGTTGATGATTCTTTTCACCAGCATGATGGTGATAGAAGGTACATGTAGGTTCAGAGAAAGGCATAATTTTGACTAATCTTTTTCTTGCCTCTTTGCAGATTTAATCACAGCAGACATATTTCATATCTATATTTTAGGGCTATTTGAGGGATTTAATTGTATGGTACTGGCCACAGATACATTTCCAAGTTTTCTGCTATAATGTCATTGATTACTGATTCATGGAGCTCCATGAACTAAAAACGCTAGTTTTGATGTAGGATTTGTAGAATTACGCTAGCCACGTCAGTGAACGAGGGAGGACTTTTTGAATGGCAGCTGGTAACTACAATTTAAGCTCTTTTCTTTCTTTCTCCTGCTCTTCTTTTTTTTTTTTTTTCGAGGGGTGGGGGTTATTTTCTGATCCATTTTACTGCTTATTTTATCACCACACCTTCATTTGGAATATGAGAATTGAAGCAAATAATATTTTCTTTTCCTTTTTTATCAAACCGTTCTGACAGCTCCTGTTATCACATTAAAATTCATCTCACGTTAATTTTAGAAAGTTATTTAGCATATATTATCTAATTTCACAACTCCATTGATGTCTTTGGGGAAGGCATTATTCTTTCAGAGGTGAAAGTTATGACACACAAGGGAACCTCAAAAACTTGTTGAATCATTTTAGCCTCTTGCTGTGATAAACAGAGCTGTGTATACTTCGTCCACTTTTAAATACACCCCAGTTTTGTTACTAGTGTTTATATCAAAATATTTTAATATTCTATGAATAGAAATTCTGAAACCACTCAAAAAGACATTAGGTAATAATACTCTTGACCCTAGGGAGTCTCATTGGCCTTCCTCAAGGGAAAGTATAAAATTCCTGATAGGTGATTTCAGTTAGTTAGGGAGCTGTGCACCTTCAGTTCAGCCTTGCACTTTTTCTGTTTTGTAGACATTTGCACTTTAGAAAGCAGATGCTCTATGTCATGTTTTCCAAGGCATTTTGCCATGTTGGAAGACTGTCTAGAATTGTCTCCCTGAGACTGGATCAATAATTCTTTCTGACTCTAAGGTTAGAATTAGTAACGCTTGATTTGGTAGTTACCAGTAATAAAGATAATATACTTATCTCCATCTGTCCTCTCCTACTTTATTTCTTCATTGATTCAGAACTCAGGTGGAAAAAAGTGTGACTTTATAGGACACAAAGTCTTGGGCCTTTCATGTCTCTATAATGCTTTCTAGGAAACCACAAAACAACATATGTATTGCTTAGGTTATTTCTGAACCAGCTTCCAGACATGAAGTGGAGTGTTGGTAAGAATATTAAAAGAAATCTGATAACTAAAGTATCTTTAAAATATTAATGATTTAAAAAGTCTGAGTATTGTGTGACCCATAGAATATTTGGTGAAATAAATGAGGTTTACAATTATGTTGCCATTTCCACGACACTGATTTGTGTGTAGAATAGTGAGTAGCTGCAAGTTAGAAGTAGCACCAAGGGAGGGCCAAATGACTAAGCTGTAAGACAGAGGGGTCTATACAAGACAATATCTTAGAGTCCAGGTGTGGTGGCTCATGCCTGTAATCCCAACACTTTGGGAGGCCAAGACGGGCAGATCTCTTGAGGTAAGGAGTTCGAGACCAGCCTGACCAACACGGTGAAACCCCTTCTTTACTAAAAATACAAAAATTAACTGGGCGTGGTGGCATGCACCTGTAATTCTAACTACTCAGGAAGCTGAGGTAGGAGAATCACTTGAGCCCTGGAGGTGGAAGTTGTAGTGAGCCAAGATTGTGCCACTGCACTCCAGCCTGGGCAACAGAATAAGACCCTTGGGACAAAGCCACCAGTAGGGCATGCAAGACCTTGCGTAAATACTTTTGTGGGGCCTCAGTCTATACAAATAATTTGAAGAAAAACCATATTTAAAATTCATGAATCTATGTGAATTATAGGGATTTGCCAAGGAGGATTTTGAATTGTGCGTAGAAAGGAGACTTTTTTTTTTCTAAATTCCAATCAGTGAAAGTGCCTCCGTAGCCAATTCTTTCTGCTCCTGGGCCCAGGAATCAATTCTTTCTATTTGTTACTGTCGTTTTCACAATTCCTGGCTAGTTTCATGTCTCCCACTATAAGAAAAGATGGCAACACTATTAATCATAAGTAGGTGGATCTTTGGAACTAGCTTTTATTGAAATGAAATAGATCTTCTTATCTCTGTAGTTTATTTCTTGCTGGTTGTATCATTACTCATATGATGATGCATCAAGATCCATTGGACCATCATGACTACTGGTTTGCAGTGACTCTTTCAAGGGTTGTCATTGTACATCATTGGTGAAGAACACAAATGCAAATATTGCCTAGAGTATAAGGAAAAATGTGAACAATAATTTATTTTTCCTGGGGATGCTAAATTAACCAACCAGAATGTCTTATTATAAATACATAACAACGCATGTTCCATTTCACCTTTTGAATTCTTTAGGCACTAAACATTGCATTCTAGAAAGTGATCTCTTTTGATATTGACCATTTCCCTGCCTTCCTCACAATACTTCCATTTGTACAAAGAATATCCTTCCCTCATCTGGCATGTCTCAATACCAACCAAGAAAAGCATGAAATCTCCACATGGATCAAAGTCAAGAGAGAACATCGATGATAAGGATCCATAGGCATTGAGGAGCAAAGCCATAGAAGTGACAGGAAGGAGTTCTTTCAGAGGCTACCTGACATATGGCATAGAGCCTGCAAATTTGGTAAGCTGACTCTCTTCCATGCCAGTGGTGGAGGCCCACAGGATCAAATATGCTGTCTGTTTTCAAGACCGTTGGTGTAAGCCCTGTAGACTGGAGGTTCACCAATGACAGAACACAGATAGGCAAGATGAAAGAGCCTCACTTAAGTCCAAGGTGACTGATGCACTACAGATTAGAGACCTGTCCTCATCCTGTGTCTAAAATGACTGAACATGATTTCAAATCAGAATGTCAGCACCATCCTGGTATTCCAATTTCAAGTGATCCTGTGAAAGAAATAACATACATAATGAAAGATATATGCTTTTCAGGCCATGCTGCTGGAACCAGAACTCCATTGGTGTGACTCTTAAAGCTCTTCAAGATACATGGACAGCCCTAAATAAAGGTGAGTGGGACAAAGGAAGGAAATGATTTAACAGTACCCTATGGAAGAGAAACAGGACTGGTATCCATACATAGATTGCACCGTTGACTGTGGCATGCTCCAAGTCCCAGAAAGAGACATCCTTCAAAGAAGGCACTCCAAAGCTTCAAAACAGAGGAGGGAAACCCAGAGCCCACATGTCTAGCTTGATTTTAGAATGTCATTGGTTTGGGTTTGAATCTTAAGTCTGTGGCTTATGAAATGTGTGAACTTAATCAGGTATTTAATGTTCCAAAGACCTTTTTTTCATATTTACAATAGAAATCATAACCACCGGGAAATTCGCTGCAAGAAAGAAATAAGAATTAAGTGGGTTTGTGACAGTAGACCCTCATTAAATAATAATACGGTGATCCGCCAACCTTAGACAAAAAATAATGGTAAAACCAAAAAAAGATAGAAATTAAAAAATAATAATAACGACAAAAGAAAATCATATCATTTGGTGGACTTACAAGTGAGATTTGAGGAACCCTTAAGCCAGGGAAAGAAAGAATACCATGAGGTAGATTGGAGGATCTCATTCAGGGTTTTGTTTAAAAAAGCCCATTGGATAGCTGGAATTTTTTTCTCATCTGTTGGTATCCAAGAGATGCTACAGTCTGAGAAACTGCAGGAAGCAGAAAGTATAACAGTCTAGCTGTTATAATCATTTACTTGGTAGTATTTTTTCCCATTAGGTCAAGGAGTTACAGTCCCTATTTTAGAGAACTATAGCTTGCCCAGCTGCATTTTTACAAATTGAAGCTTCACGTTTTAGCCTCCGGATAGCACACTAGTTGCTTATAGGAAATAGGACACTAGTTGCTTACAAGAGATAAAATTGCCTAGTTTTTTAAAGGAAGCATCATGGCAATGTCACCAAAATGTAAAGTATTTTTTTAGAGTATAGTGTAATGCAACATTATGTGTGCAATTACATCCTTTAAGCATCTCTACTGTGCTCCCTAAGAGGCTAATTGCTAGCAGACTTACATTGAATGGATGCAGCCATTACCTAGATGAAGACTTTATCTGCTATTTATCTTTGTTTTGTGTGGGCATGTATATATAAATAATATATATATGCGTATGTATAATATATATGTGAATATATATGTGTATATTTGTGTGTATATACATACGTGTGTGTGTACACATGTGAATAACTACATGGAAATAGCACTGCAAATGTTGTTTTTGTGTAACAGCAAAAGCATCATTCATTTGGCCTTATTTCTCAGTGCCTGAGGAGTCAGACAATACATAGTAAAATACTGTCAGAGTACATTAGATGAATAGGTCCCCGTTGTGTCTGTAAAGTATAGGGAAAAATGTTGGCAAATGTGTAGTTCATTAGTTTATACACCTAAGTGACTATTTTATTTATTTACCACTATATATTTTTTTATTTTTGAATTTATTTATTTAGAACTGGCCAGGCAATGCATGGCAATTTATTAGCTCACCTTTTTAGCTACCTCAGGTGCCTAAATCAGAACATTGCAGACAGGATTGCCATGTCTGCTTAAAGATGTATGGCATAACACTATTGTTTTCATTTTATAAAATTCATTTCATTGTGCTTGAAAGTTTGGAAAGATATTGAATTAACTAGTATAAATAAGTTCATATAAAAAGTATAAGAAAATAAAATTAAAATATACATATATTTTTTACTACCTTCCATAAAGAAGTACACACTCTGGTAACACATGATTTGATCACCTTTTCAGGAGTAGAGCCTGATTAGAGCTACAGAATCTGAATTATTTGTATATTTCAAGTTATATTACGAGTATCCTTAAGTCTAGGTGGTGTACATCCCTATATGCCACTAGAAATTGCTAAGAGTGCTCGTGATCTGTCCTATAATTCTGATCATATCTGACCAAGTCTGGTCTACCTAGTTCTTCTCCTTTGCTAATTAAGGAAATGTAACAATATCCAAAGAGAGGAATATTTAGACTTTCATTCTTTCAACCTATCATTCATTCATTTAGTGACTACATTTTAAGTATCTACTATACATCATTGTGACAAGATGCTTACAATTCAGAGCAGCTATTCTTATCAAAGATATTGGTATACATTTATGTTTCAGAGATTAGTGAAAACAAAATTACAATAATAGTTTGTGTTCATTAATAACAAATGTTAAAAACGGGATTATGAAGATAAAGAATTCCACTTTCCTGGTATGTAGATGTAATGAGATAATTAAGAATACCTTTCAAACTTATACATACACTGATGTCTATTTTTAAAACATACTATGAGAAGTTTTACATGTAAGGAAGCAGAAGTTTGGTAAAGGTCATGTATTTTTCCTCTAATTTATTTGATTTTATTGCTAACTTTAAAACATGCTGTATCATTCATCCACTTGACCTGAGCACTCCCTTCTCACTTTCACATTCAGTCTCTGTGCATGTTTCGGTGTCTAGCTAGCTTTCTCTTTCCTCCACAACTCTTTATCTAATACCTACTGGTCTTTCATGTCAACACAATTTCACATAAGCAGTAATTTTTAAATATGTTCTTAAAGGAAGCCTAGGTTTGAAATCAGGATGGTTTTGGAGAAGGAAGTTTCACATAGGCACAGAGACAGGCCCAACATGAAGCATTTACTGATCCATCCCAGCTAGAGTGTAAAGGTTGTATTATGGAAGAAAAGAAAATATAGAGAATAGGTGAGCTATTACCACACCATTAAAATTGAGTTCGATAATTTTTTAAACACAATTGATATTAGATAGATGAAAAAGGGGAAGTCAATTTTTATAACAATCCCAATTCTATACGTGAACTCTCCTATATTCAAAATCTCTTATTTCCAAAATTTTAATTCCAAAATATACCAAAAATATGTCATTACTTTAGCATTTTTCTTTTTATCTTTGTCATTTATTGATCTCTAAAATATTATTTACAGAATCTATTTTTCCTCCTCACTCAATAATCACTTTTAATAAGCAATGTGATTTTCGATGCCTTTACCTAATAAAGGTAATGAGCAAAAATAAAATGAAAACGACAACAGCTGATGCAAGGGCGAACCATCCAAATGCTTGATTTTCTTGACTTAAACCTGCTCCTGCTATGAAAGCAACTATTAGCATACTGACAGATGGTGCCAGAAGCCATTGTCTCTTTCATCCTCTTTCTCTGTCCTTCCTCTTCTCTTTCTCATTCCATGTCTCTATTTGTGACAAAATCATCCTGCTTGGAAGTGTTAAATTTTTTTGAGCATTATGTTAGTAACATTGAAACTCATCATAGTTGAATATTTTAGTGGATTGACAATAACCAAAAAAGTGGTCTTTCAACATTGACTATTTCTCTTTTGTTACAGTATGCAATGATTTCTCTTTTCTCACTGGTAACCAGGGTTTAGCATCCATTAGAGTTACTAAGAATAAAAGAATAAATGTATTTTTGTGGTTCTTTCACAACTGCTATTTTTCTCTCTCTGGGGCCTTAATGGAAAAGGAAAGTAGGTACTTTCTGTGCAATAAAATACTATATGTGGTTCTTTTCCCAGAAAAATATTCCCTTTTCCACTAAAGAATAATAATAACAACAAAATGTCCTTAAACTTATATTTAAGAGCTTAGTAAATCCTACTTACATTAGCTCATTCATTAATGTTTTGGTTCAGTGTTCCCATTGCCTCTGCGGTTGTTATAGTCTTCTGCCTTTATTCTTCTAGGTTAAGGAAATAGTTACAAAAATATTCCATCTGTTTACATAGTAATACATTGTCAAAAATTTATTTTCCGTAAGTATAAGATTATATTCTTCAATGCAAAATCAATGTGCAGGATAATTTTATCTGTATATGTATTAGATATCAACTACAGCTGTTCCAAATAACACAAACTTGGTAGCTTTATATAACACAAATGTATTATTTGAAAGTTTTGGAGTTCATAGATACAAAATGGGTTTTACTAGACTAAATTCAAGGTGTCAGCAAGGCTGCGTTTCTTTTGGAGTTCTAGGAAAGAATTGATTTCCTTGCTTTTCCAGTTTTTAGAGGCTGTCTGCATCCCTTGTCTGATGGTCACTTTCCATCTTCAAAGGCAGTAACAGCCAGTTGAGTCTACTACATATTGCATCACTGTGATACTTACTCTTCTGTATCCCTCTTACACATTTACAGGATCCTTGTGATTACATTTAAATCACTCAGATAAGCCAGTAAAATCTCCTCATCAGGACTATGGATTCATGACCTTTCAAGTTATCTATGACTATAATTCTAGCTTGCAATGTAAGACATTTACAGGTTCTGGGAATTAAGGCATATAATGTTTTTGGTGGCAGTTATTCTGCATAGCACTATGAGTAAGAGAAGACAACTTGAATACACACACTCATACACACACACAAATATTCTGTGCAAATTTATAAAGGCATCCTATTAGAGGGTCTGCAATAGGAATTTCTAGATTATACAGACTGTCACAAATGTATTTATGTATGTGAAGCCATGTATTTTACAATTTTGAGTTTCTTTATATCCTTTCTACCCTCTGATCCACATAATAATACTATAGGTTGGCTGGGTAGATATCAGCCTATTTTACTCATAAGGAATCATTCATAAATTGCTAAATGCTTCGTAAAGACTACCCTTTTCACAGTAGTCTTTCTACTGTCAAATTTTATCTCTCCAATTCTTAGCCACTAAAGGCAAATATTCATCTTAAGGATCTCCACTGATTTCTGTTAACTTATTATTTAAGCTTATTCATCCTCATTACATCCATTACATATTAGTCAGATATGAAGGATGTACTTAAGTGTGGCACTGAAGAAGGTGAAGGCAAAATTTTCCTCACACATGGGTACTTTTCATCTTCTTAGTGAATAGTCAAACCTGTTAAAGTTCATGCAGTTCATATATATTTAGAAATGCACCTTAAGTTTAATAACATTTTCCTAAAACATCCTAGAGGTAAATTAATTTACCTCTTTTATAATTAAAAGTTTTGTCTTTTACTTGAAAGCCAATTATGCACAATCTTTTTTCTTCCTATTTCAGACTATCTGATGATGGGCATAGGAGCAGACAAAAACCTTTTATTGGCCCCTGGTTCTGGATTTTCAATAATGAGAGAGGTGATGAGAGGCATGGGCCGTGGGGTCAGGCAGGCCAGAGCTGCCAGACCACCTTTGCAACCTTAGGAATAGTTGCTAAATTGTATTTTGTAAGTTAGATTTCTTCTTGGTAAGATGGAAGAAAACAGTACTATCTTGTGCAGATAATCCTTATGAAAATAGTTACCCAGAAAACTATTTGCTCATCTGTTATAGTGTTGCCTTGGTTAATTCATTTTCTTCCCCACCACTTCCGCGCAAAACATTGTGAAACTCTCCATTTGTAGCTACTCCTATGTTAAGGTAGTTCTCTTGTAATTAATATACTTTAATAGATATATGATGAAATAAATAAAAATTCCAAACATTACACTTTGGTAATTATGGAGGCCTAATTAAAGTAATGGTTATTTTTATTCACTCACCAACTGTGGGGAATAATTAAATTAGAGTAAAAGTGAATGCTACACAAGTGAAGAGAAGATGTTTCTAGGCCAGTGTATTGTTCTGTCCACAAATATAAATGGAACTGAAGTCAATTAGACCCGTGCCAAGCCTGTGGCTTTGTGGGCACTATCACAGTTTCACCCACGTGCCCCAGATCTGTTACTATTTTTGGGCTCATGTGCTCCCAGCTTTTGTTCCCAGCACCCGTGCCTCCTACTAAAGAAACTGTGCTCAAGCTGCCAGATGTGTTTGTCTGCACTTGGAGCCTGCAGTGCCTGAGTATGTGAGCCTTCCAGGGGCAATCTTCAATCAGTGACTAATGGATGGGAGCATAGATACTTCAGCTCCCTTGCCTCTGATGCCGAAAGCTATGGGATGTGGCTTTCATTGGTCTGAGCTCTCTTGTGAGACTGGAACAAATTCACCCTATATCTGATTTGATGCCCACCCTCGATTGTTCTTTTTCCCTTTCTTTCCCACTTATCTCTACTGTTTTACACATACCTTTCTCAGGGCTAGCCCAGGGAAACACAACTTATAACACCAATGCTGCTTCAGAGTCCCCGGTGTTTTTGTATTGCTGGCCATTCAGGCAGAATTCATGGCTCTTTGTGATTTGACATTTTATGCTTAAGTAATATTGTAATCTCATGCAGACCTCCCAACATGCCAAGTTTCCTGTCTGTCTTTATGCTGCCTCGTCTTTCTGTGATGCCTTTTATTTTATTTTATTTTATTTTATTTTATTTTTTTCACTAATACCACTGCATTATTCAAGAATGAACTCATCTTTTTTTTTTTTTTTAATTTCTTTTCTTTTCTTTTCTTTTCTTGTTTTTTGACGGAGTCTTGCTCTGTCGCCCAGGCTGGAGTGCAGTGACTCTATCTTGGCTCACTGCAAGCTCCGCCTCCCGGGTTCACACCATTCTCCTGCCTCAGCCTCCCGAGTAGCTGGGACTACAGGTGCCCACCACCAGGCCCGGCTAATTTTTTGTATGTTTAGTAGAGACGGAGTTTCACCGTGTTAGCCAGGATGGTTTCGATCCCTTGACCTCGTGATCCGCCCTCCTCGGCCTCCCAAAGTGCTGGGATTACAGGCTTGAGCCACTGCGCCCGGCCATGAACTCATCTTTGAAAGCCTCCTTGCTACTTTCTAAACTTTTAAGTTGACACGTTCCTTAGGTGTTCTTGGTGTCTCCATGGTAACTGCTCATAGCACTGATTATAGTGTAGCAAGCTCCATGTTGCCTCCTAGGGGCAGCACAGCATAGTATTTTAGACAACTCTGTCTCAAGTCAGACTGTTTAAATTCCCGCTCAGCCACTTACAGCAATGTAAATTGGGTAAGATGCTTAATCCTTTTATATCACTATGATTGTATTTTTAGGTGAGGCTTGTGATAGCTTCCACTTAGTAGAGGTGCAGTATAAATTAAATAATCTAATACAGCATGCTTAGAACAGTATTAAACATGTAACATGTAATAGAATGTAATAAATATAATAAAAATAAAGAAATGCACAAGAGTGTTGAGTGCTTAAGAAGATGAAAGAAGTGATTTTTTGAACTGAGAAACTGGACAATTTGTTTTTTAATCCTATGAATGGGGAAGACTGTGGGTGAGGCAAGTTTTTGGTGTAGGGGTAGGTTCAAGAATGCAGATTTTGCTATGTTTGAGAATGGAGGTATGAGGCTGGCGTACAGAGGAAAGGGCTGTGCTAGAGATAAAACTATGAAGTGAAAGTAAATCAATAGTATTTAAATTCATGAATTCTCCAAGGCCTAAATCCTGTAGCAGGAGGTGGGGGAGAAAACAAAGAACCAGCAAAAGGGATCGAGAAAGACTGTGGCCTGTAGATAAAAGCTCTACCACTAAGTGTATAATTTCATGTTATTCTCTAGCAGGGGCAGCATGGCCTTATTCCAAACTTAATATTTTCCCCTTGATACTCTACTAAAGGAAGCAGAGTAAAATTCATGTTGTATATCTCTTTTTTTCCCACCCCTAGTGCTTGGCACAATGCGCAATACACACTAGACATTTAAATATATAAAATGGTATCACGTTGAAAGTATCTCAAATGTGACAGCATAGACCACTGATGTTGAATTTTGCTCTCAGTGCTGAGAGTCATGCTTTACTTTAGAAACAAGTAAGAAATAATTCCATTGCTTTTCATGTACTTCTTCTGGTTTTAACTAGATACAAAGCCTAGTATGTCTGTCAATCTGCCTCAAGCTCCTACAATATCTACTAGCAAGAAAGGGCCAATACGGAACACAACAGCAAAGAAGAACAATAAGTTTGTTCCCCTTCGTCCTATTTAGACGTATGTCTGTTTCTGCCAAAGTTTTATGCCCAGGAAATGTTCTTTAACAAATTTCTCCAATTGGAAATATTTACAGAAATGCTTCTTTTCTTTAGTCATGGTGTTTGCTATGGGAAAAGTGCTAGAAATGGTATGTTAAAATACTTCTTGACAGAAGTATTTCAAAGCACCAAATGCTATGACCATGCTGTGGTGTGATAGTTTTTTATATCATTTATGATAAGCATTTTATTAAGAAGAGTTTTACTGGAGTAAAATAGATACTGTGCTCTTGGAATTGGAGTTCTAAGACTTGAATTGAAATTCGTATTATACCAAACACCACTTAGGTGACCCTGGGTGAGGTATTAAGATTCTCCAAACTTCAACTTAGGCAGGGTAGGGCAGGAGCCAACACTACAAGCTCTGCATTAAAGCTGGGTTTGATGCTTCTCTTTGTGAACTGTGTGACATGTGTGACACAGTATTCTCATCTATCAGTGCAACTATGTAAAAGTTATTTTACTTTTCTTTCCTTTGACTTTCTCATCTATCAAATTAGGATAATAATCACACCTACTTTAGAGGACTATTGAGAGTACAGTATTAAATACATTAACACATGCAAATACTTAGCACAGTGTCAGCCACTAATAAAGTACTCATATTAACTATTAGTGACAAGCATATGAATGAACATCCGAGACTAATCCATATAAACGTATAAATCAACTAAGGGAAGTAACGACCATTTGCTATAAATAGAAACCCTGCATGAGTGAAACAGCTTGGAAGGATATATTAAAGGTTGCTGAAGACTACACTTTTGAATTTGAACTTTCTGGACTTAAAATACTTTTCCATTCATAGTACAAAATATACTCTGTATCTATAGCTATAAAATATATATGCAAATGTAAAAACAATTTAGGAGAAAGGTAACACTTAACATGAAACTACTGGAGCAGCAATGCATTTAGTGCGTCAAATAGCTGAAAGGAAGTGTTGTTTTATTAGAGTGCCTTTAAAAGCCATTAGACTATTTAAAGACAGTTCATTTCTTTAAGGGTACAGAGACTGATGTACTATGGAAAGTCCGAGCAAAGCCTCTTCAACCACTTTCTTAATGCCGCTTTTATTCCGAAATAGATTATTTTTCTGAAAAATGCCAGGGGCTTAAAAGCCAACTATTACATCCTCTTAGTTGATAAGATTAAGGATTTTCCTTAAGATAGAAAGAAGATTATTGCAAAATATTGGAAATGTACTTCAAAATGAAAGAATTATTGCTGTCAAAATCTCTGTGTGGATTGCATCTTGGTATGAGATACTTTACTGGATATTTCCTGAAGTTGAATACTTCTTTTATGTCCAGGAGAATGTTAAAAATAAGCTCCTTATTGTAAAGAAGAATAATAAAAAAATTGCCTACTATCAATTTTGAAGAATAGCAACTGAAAAGTATGTTGAAACCAAAATGATAAATGACTAGGGGGAAAAAAGAATCTAGAAATGGATGCAGGAGAGCAATCTGCCATAATGAAGGGCCTTAAAAGTGGGTGAACATTAGATCAGGTCATTAGGGAGAAGTGTTGCCAGATTTGCTCTGGTTCTCCATCCAAGTGCTCAAATATAATGAGAAGAGTATGGTTGAAGCAATAAATATTGTAAATGAGATGAGACAGTTACAGTGTGATGGGCCCATATATGTTATTAATTCTGTATCAATAAAAATGAATTGACATAAGAAAACAAAATTCAAATTCTAAGGGAAGCCCTTTGTTGGGTGTTCTCATCAAATGCTATGACGTTTAAGGCAAGACTCAAACTTAAGATAAAAACTCATAAAGACTAAGGATACCTAGACAGAAGCCCTATTTGAAAAGACTGCATGAAAATGGCAAAGGATGAATCACTGGTAAGGGAATGAAACTTGGCAAGGACAAAATGGCAAGGATAACAACTGCAACTTTGTTAGCTTGTAGGTATCTGCGAACCATAACCATACCATGGGGGAGAATGGAGCTCAAAGTAATGCCTCCAAATTTGTTAAGATTGGCTAGGTACTCAGGTTGGACTCGTTCAGAAGGAGGAATGTATCAGAATTTGCAGTGAGAGAAAGAATTTGAAGCAAGGTGCCCAACAGAAACTGAAATTTTTTGTCTGAGTCAGTGCTATCACAGGACTATCTGTATCTTTCTATGGACCATATTGCAACTATACTCTCATCTTTTGCAATACATAAAAATTGGACCAGAAATAATCACCAGATATTGTAGATAATTCCTAGAATATTCTGGCCAGCTGCTTTACTAAAGGCTTACTGCTCTTTCAGCTGTGATGGAATGCATAATGATCTTGCATTGGGTCAGACACTCTTGTCATGAAAGAAAAGTGACCTTTATGACACTTACAACTCTGAAATGTTATAATGTCCCAATACTCTGAATGCATAATGCTGTCTCCTTTACTTGCCATGGTGAGAATATGTTTTCTTTTTGCCGGAATGAAATCTGCAGTCATAATCATATGAGTAGTTACAGCCAAGGCATCCCCAGAGATTCTGGCCATCACAGGAACAGCTGCCCTTCTGACTATATACAGAAGCTGGGCAAAGCTTTAACAGTTCTGCTTAGATAATTTTATCTCATTTTATCTTGGCTCAGGTACCTTACCAACCAAAGGGTAAGGCACAAATCCCTATGGACTGGAGTAGATGGGGAGTGATATTTTCCACCTGATGAAATAATGCTGGCTCTGCTTGCCCCCTTTATGGGAAATAGGGTGGTAAGGAGGACAGCTAAACTAAAGCAAGGCTTGTTTAAATAGCCACTAGGTAAGATGTTACCAGTCCCCAGTGTGATAGAGAGAAAGTGTATTTCACTAGGTGGAAGTTAAGAGTCTGTCGAAGTCTATCTGAGTGTGAATCCCAGCTCCATTCCATCTATTTATATAATGTTTGGCAAATCATTTGGACTCTCTAAAATTCAGTTTTCCCCTCTGAAAGCAGGAAGTAATTATAATCATTGCTTTGTGGAGTTATTATGAGGCAAAAAGGGTAAATACTTCATAAGCATGCTAGGCACAGTGCCTGATGCAGAATACACACTCAACTAATGCAGCCTTTTATTATTGTGACTCATCTGGGTGGTGGTATTCCTTCCCTTGATAATTAGGAGTAGAGTATATTTTGAAAGTGGCAGTGAATGCTGGAGATAAGCCTGAAGAAATCCTGCATTGATGCAGGTCTAAGCATCTTAGTTTCAACTGCCTTGTTCCTCCAATAAATTATAGAAGTCTTATTCCTGAGTAGAAATATTATTTCTCCAATAGATTATAAAAACTTTGAAAAGAGAATTAAACTCATGTACATTTATGCTTCACATATGGACAATTGATCAATAATTGTGGAGTCAGGAATTTCTAGTGAGCACTGTAAACTTGCAACACTTTCCTGTGCAATTGAGAGCAACTTTCCTATATAATTGAGACCAATTGTGTTTAAACAATATAAATGATATAAACCGTTAAGAAAAAGTTTACCATTGCATATTCTAATAGGCTCCAAGCAAAAATATTTTCACACGATGTTGAAAAATAGATTTTTGAACAAGAATAAAGCACTTAGTAAACATAAAGTGGTAGATAAATGCTAGAAATATGCAAACTTTACAAAGGAATGTTTTGAGTAGTCTCTCATCTATCAACAATACACATCATTATGCATTATAACTTAATGGTGCTTTTCATTAAACACCCTGCTTCTCTGAAAAATGACAAAATTACAAGGTTAAACTCCCAGTGTAGAGTAGATCTGGTGATGTGTGCTAATTAACTATTTTTTAATCAGTGCACTCAAAAAGAAGGAAGCAAAAAAATGTCTTGCCTGGTTTTCAATTAGTGTATTTTGCTTCTTGCCATTTGTTCCCAATTGTCTGTTTTGACTAAACCTTGCATTTCTCTCGCTGAGCTTTTTTTTTTCTCTTAATGCTGGTTTAAATTAACCTTTTCTCTTCTGTTGTTAGCAATACAACAAACAGTTTAATTTTGGGAAACTAAATAACCACATATATGAAAAACAAGTTATTCATAGCTAGTCCAAGCACATCACGAATGATTGTGCAATGGAAATGCATTTTATTTGCTGTAGCATTTTCATTAGTTTGAGCATTGAATCAAATTGAAAACCAAAGAATAAAACTATCTCATATAAGTAAAGATTGTTTTTATTGCAGTGACTATTGCCCATTTTCCTGTCATGTCTTCTGGCTAATATAAAATCATGTACTGTAATACATAAATGGAGATTTGTGAAATTGCAAAGCTTGTTAACAGTAACAACTTTCTTAGTTTGAGATCAACCAACATATACTTTCTTTTCCTTGACTATATTTTTGACATATCCCTGTCATTTGGTAGAAGAGCATTTGGATGGAAAAGTCTCAGAAACTGGCATCATATTTTGTATTTTACGTTCTTTTTGACATAATGAACATTTCCCCCTCTTTTGCTGAAATCAGCACTGGAAAAGATCAAATGCAGCAAAGTCTTTTAACAGTTTAAAATTGCCCCTGTCGTTATCTTGTCAGTTACGTGAGACCTTGAATGTGCAGGGCTATGGAAATCTTTCAAGACACATTTTCTAGAGGCACTGCCGGGGAAAACTGTTTATAAAATCTAAGAATTCTAATCATTAGAAAGTACATGGATAACAAAATTATTAGTTAATGACGGCCAGAAAGCGGTGTGACATGGTTTTCCAAGCATGGTCATTCAAGGAGAGTTTTGGCAGCTCGGTCTTTTTATCACATTTTATTTTTATCATCCTCAACTTTTTCTTCATGTCAAGCTATAGTTTTAATAACCTGTTCGTAAGACACTCATCTTCATTCAACATGGATTTACCTTTTTTCCTTCAGACTATTCCATTTATGTTACCTTTGCTATAATTGGTGGAGAAAATAAACAGGCTTTTGAGATAGAGTGAGGATAAATCCTGAATCTTCGTAACATTTACTTGTCATGTGATCTTAAGCAACTTCTTCTCCTTAAAACCCATGTCCTCTTTCTACCTGGCACACTCTGCATGCTCAATAAATGGTATTATTTCTAGTTTCAAAGTCTTATCAAAAGCCAGAGTTCCATGTTATTAACCTGCTTTTGAAAATGTGCTGTATGTAATATAGTACATTTATGTATACTTAACATTTCCTCCAATTAATCTAAGCTCACATTACAGCTATCACTTCTCTAGTGATACCTCAGCAAGTAGATTTTTTAGCTTAATGAATCCATTTCTGCACTGCCACATCTGGAAAAATAAGTTTACACTTAAACGACTAAATGTTTTCTCAAAATCCAAGCACCAATACTTCATGCTTTATTTCCAAGTCAATATGCTTCTCAACTTCCACAAGTGTGTTAAGTAACACTATTATTGTTCTCTTGTTTACCAAAGTTCTTAGGAGCAGGACTTCATATTTTTAGTTTTCCTTTGTCTCCTATATTAACTGTATTGTTCTGTAATGCAAGACAGCCTGTTCTCCCCGCACACTACCTCCTGGATGACTACATTCGCCTTTGCATTCAGTGCTACATTTGCCTGGGTTTTCATCACTGTGCGTCTAATTTAGGGAAATAATTTTGTAATCACTCATCTTAATCTCACTGAATTTGTTTTGCATTCAAACATTGGGCTGTTTTTCCAATTTACCACTTTTATTATTTAATTCTCTTGCTCAATACCTATTAATAATAATTGTACCAATTTTTAACTTGTGAGAATAATCAGTAGATAATATCTTAATGTGTTCATTCAGGAAATTCCTTTTAAAGACACTATGTGCCAGGGGCCAAGGACGGAGGATGAACAAGATACATTGTCTGTTTTAAAGAGCCCATAGTATTTTGGAGAAGACCAGTAACTGCGAGATTATTAAAAGATAATGTACCAGGTACTAAGGGAACACCTAGTGTGTGAGAATGAACTGGTCATTGCTAACCAAAGATAACTTCTTACTTTTAAATAATATTTATTTAATTTTTTTATATCCTTGCATGAACTAAAATCAAACTCAAGAATTATATACTTTACCATATTTTATTTCAAGCTATAATTTATGGAGTACTTACTATCAACTAGGTGTTAAGTCTTTTCAAGCCTTAAGTAATTTAACATTTGTAACAACCTTATGAAATATAAAATATTGATGCCCTTTTACAGAAAAGAGATGGAGGCCTTAACAACTAAAATAGCTGTTCAATTTAACCAGGTAATATATATCAGAAATTAAGTTCAAATTTAGGTCTACATAATTATAAAGTTTACTCTTAAACCTAACAAGCTTGCTCACCTACCATACCTTTCTGTTCTCTTACTTCTGTCTAAGCCATATCTGTTTCACATACCACCCTCTCCAGGAATCTTGAAATTCTTAAGTGGCATTGATTTCTCCATTCTCTAACTACTTGACTTCATATATTTGACAGATTTGAGAGAGATTGGTGGGCACAGAACTAGTAATTTACTCTATTTTGGAAAAAATTAAAAGCAGGAATGAGCCTGAAGCAACTGAAAACAGAGCAGGTAGAAAGAGACAGAGTAGGAGCAATTCACATCCCACCAGCGAAACACATAGGCAGATGGCTACGCTGGGTTAGGTGTAGGCTCCATGGAATGTACCCGAGGCTAGAGTCATCAGAAAAGGACACCTTCACCAAAAGATTCACAAAAGAATGAGGTGTTAGCAACGTAAAGAATCTGTGAAAAGTAGACCACTGAAATCCAAGGACTGAGATGGAGGTCAGAGGTCAGATGTCTACAAAAAGGAAAGTCAGGTAGTAAATACCTCCAAGAATAAACACTACATAAACACAGCACATACATACAACATACACACACACACACACACACACACACACACACACCCCCCACAGGAGAAAGAAAGAGCCGATATTTAAAATTCTGTCATGTTTGAGAGAATTCCACGGCTGGGATAGCATTAGCAATGAATCTACTATATAAATATTGTTCTGGATTCTTAACTCCTCATTTCCCTACACCTCTAAAATATACAAAGATGGATGAAACTGGAAACCATCATTCTCAGCAAACTATCGCAAGGACAAAAAAACCAAACACCACATGTTCTCACTCATAGGTGGGAATTGAACAATGAGAACGCTTGGACACAGGAAGGGGAACATCACACTCCGGGGACTGTTGTGGGATGGGGAGAGGGGGGAGGGACAGCATTAGGAGATATACCTAATGCTAAATGATGAGTTAATGGGTGCAGCAAACCAACATGGCACACGTATACATATGTAACTAACCTGCAAGTTGTGCACATGTACCCTAAAACTTAAAGTATAATAATAATAAAATAAAATAAAAAAAAGATCAACCTTGCGGAAGAGAGAAAGAGCAGCCAATGAGCAGGGGGAATGCAATGTGAGAAAGAAAAATCAAGGCTGAAAATGCATTTTTCCCACTGGAGGCTTCTAGACCTGAGTCAGGCCCGAGCGAGGGAAGAAGACATTATAGTGTAGGAGAATTTGAGGCTTGGATTGACCTGGACTTTTGAATGCCTGAAAAATCAGACTATTAGTTCATATTTAATGGTGGCCATTAAAGCTGAGATTTGATCCAGATTTCATCTAGGGTTAGAAACTGAAGATTCAGAAGAATGAGTTTATTTGAGATGGTGATTCAGCAGATACCGATATTTGTGGTTTTTATCAAGTTTCAAAGAGTTTAAGATTTTCTTTTCTAAAAGGCTCCCCTTTAATTTGTTTCAGAGAGGCAGATTTGTTTTCCTTAAATTGGAGATCGTCATGGACTAGGGACTGGCAGTAACTAAGGAAACATGAAGATAAAGGTATGCAGATTGAGGTGGCATGTTCTTCCAGAATTAGTTAGGCCAAGATATGTGCATTTCCATAGATCAGCAGTGACTCTGCAAGAGAGAAAGCTGGTATGGGACTGTCCAGTGTCCTGTCCAAAAGATTCAAAGAGAAAAGTGAAGAGACCCCAGCATCAAGAAACCGGTGGTAAATAGCAAATTACTGGGGACTGAAAAAGCAGACTAAATAGATATGTATCTACTCCGGATAAAAGAAGTATAAGAAACAGATGTCCAGAGATGGGACTCTGTGAAGAATCCATGAGAAAGAGACTATTTTAACCACTATCAGGCCAGGAGAGGATACAGCCAAGTAATCCATACCTCATCCCTTCCCCACCTACAATGAGAGAAGATGTAACCAGAAAGAGAAGACAAAAAAGACTATACATCTTTCTCAAATGCCAAGAGCTGACAATTTCAGTCCTTCACATTGAGAAGAGAATGTGTTTGCTGGGAGATTTCTTGTAATTAAATGACTATCAATTACCAAACTTCAACAATATAATATAATTTCTGATTGGGGACCTGGTTTGCATCATAAACAAAGAATAGTATTGCCTACTTTAAAGAATTTGGGAAGCTTTTTGAAGTTTCCATTCAGTGGCATGGGGGTTACACTCATGAATAAATTTTAAAGAGTCAGTGAGACCGTAAATAAATACAAAAATAATTGGAATTGTATTTCACTCTCATTTTGGGACTTTTGTGTTTACACTGGAACAGCAGTGATCTGGCATTATGCGGCCTTTTTTTTTTTTCCTGTTTTCAATGCCCTGATTTCCTCTCACTCACCACTGACCTGTGCCTACTTTACATATGATGAGGCACCTTCAGCCACTTTCTAATGAGCTTGCCTCACATTTGGGAAAAAATCGTCTTAGGCAGAGACTTTTTCAGTGTTACTCAAAGCCTGCTGTCAAAGGCTTCACAGCTGGCCACATGGCAAACGCCCGCATTTCTACTATCATCAGTCAAAGAGTGGCTTATTTCCTTTGAGACTTTTCAGGCATGAACTAAGTACAGTTTTCTTTGTCCCCTTAATTTTGGAGCATACATGTAGATTTTCATAATTATTCTTTAAAAATATTTGCTATTAACCTTTTTCATACTCAGTGACCACTTTTATAGATCTTGAGGTTGAATAATTGACTAAATGTGGTTAATTTGGTACAGGATCTGATAGCACTTGTAATTCCCAGACTGTGGGACTTTCGTAAGGAAAAAAAAAGTTGTTACCGATACAAGGACTTAAAGGCTCCTGTATATCTTTCTGAATTTATTTCTACCACTGTAATTTAAGTTCTTTCACACAGTCCCACTAGACTCAGTTTTTCCTGGAAAACCTCAATCGTGCTTCACCAGGGCCTGAGGTTTTTTCGATGCTTTTGTCTGCAATGTTCTTCCACTGGGTCCTTAATCAAGTGTCATACTTATATCCTTTGAACAGGGATGGTTCTCAGAATCTCTTAATTCTAAAGATGGAAGCCAGACTTGGTTGAGGTTACTGTGAGCTGCACAATGTCACCCATTAAGGCTCCTGACTAAAGAGACAGAACTACATGTCAGATGTGCTTAATTATATTCTGTGACTGCATTCAGAGGCGGCAAGTCAATACCTAATAGGATTTAGCAAGAACTGATGACAATGTGCATATACAATTTTTTTACCATGAAATTCATATACATCCTTGAATATAAAAAGGCACATTTACATTTATCCCTTCGCTTGATTCTGACAGAATCTGTATCTAATTAGTATCTACATTTAGCAGAAGAACTTGAGGCTAAATGTAGTTAGCAACTTCTCCAATGTCAAACAAAATGTAAGTAGTGGAGGTAGAACAGGTTGCTTCACTTGAAATCTCATGTTCTTTCCATTTCTAGCTGGGCTGACACAGAATTCATGAATTTATTCTTGACATACCAGCGTATTTGTCCCAAATATTATAATTTGGGTAGAGAAACTAATAATTGAAGAAAAACTATAAAATCCAGATAGAAGACCTCAAAATCCTTTTTTTTTAGGCCCATGGTAATCTTTTTTATCCTAAAAAGGTGCACATATGCAAGGATACTGTAATGAGAACAGCCAGTGGAATTGTGCACTCATCAAACTCCTCAAGCGGAGAGCAATATAAACTAACACAGTGGAAATAAGGTCAGTGAACATAAGGACTGAAACACCTTACAAAGGGAGATTGGTGGGCAGACTTGAAATCCTCATTTTCTACAGTTTGAGAAAATGTGTCTAGCTGCTAGTTTAGATTACTGCTGTGTATCTGTGGTCATGGCATTCAGAAGGTGAGAAGATCACAACTGGATAAGTCAGTAAAAGGCACAGATATGTCAAGAGAATAGGTTAAATGTTATTAAAAGTACTCATTTTCCAATTACCAGTTGTTTTCTTCTGTTCTGGGACTCCTTATAAACTAAACCCCAACATGCTACTCACCCCCTGAAATCCTGGCCACACACACACACACACACACACGGCTGACTCGGTGTATGAATTATAAATACATGGGCACCCTGTGGTGAGGGGGTGACATAATATGAAAAGTGTTTTGTGATTTGTAAAGTGTTGTGTTATGTTAGAAGTTTTAATTCGCGAATGGTTCCACCCTTCTACAAAATGTATTAGGCAGCTATTAGGTGCCGCATACTGTGATATCACTGGGAAAGGAGATGCTTCAAATGAGCTGCCTGCCCTTAAGGGGTGTACTGGATGAAACAGAAGAAAACTGCAGAAGAGTTTAGCAAAACTTTAATAGTGATATGAACAATACGCTGTAGGAGCACAGATTTACCCCTAAGGGGATGAGAGAGTTGTCACTGACAGGCATCGTTTGAGATGAGGGATGGCTAATGATAGGACCTGGATGGACTGGAAAGCAGGGAATACTCAATAGCAATAACAAAGGCAAAGAGTTGTGAAATATCATGATATGTGCAGAGATTAATGAATTCTGTGTGATGGTGACATGGGCTGTAAAGATCGCTGATGAACCTGGAAAAGCAAATGGAAGCCAGGCTGCAAAGTTCAGTAGGCCACACTGCAAAATTTGTGCACTGCTAAACAGAAACTTACTGATGTTCCAGAAAGGGGGCTATTTGATTATATTTGTTATTTTATGGTAACTGGGGGGAAATAAAGAGAACATGTATAGGAATGAGAGAAGATTATTTGCAAAGAGCTTACTTTAAAAATCAACCCATATGAATTTTATTATTGGAAATATTCTAAGACCAACTCCTCAAATGATCTCTTATGCCTTCTTCAATTTTGCTTATTTTTTATTGGATTAAGACTTAGGTTTAGGGTTGATCTATGCTACAGTGTGAATATTGACAGGTATTGTAGCAGCAGAAAAACAAATTGATCTCTTTGAGTCTCAGGTATCTCACCTGCAAATAAGGGTTTTAGGCCAAATAGTCTCTGAAGACCTGCTTGTTCAAATATTTTGTAAGTTACAGTTTTTTGAGGGAACTTAGCACAGTATCACAAATTGGTGTGCAGATTTATTTAAATACACCCCGAGAGAAACAGATTTTGTCTGTGAGCACATGAGTGGAGCACGTGAGCTGAGTAACAATGTCTTGTCCTATCTTCAATTTTGTACAAGAAGTCAACAGAAAATGAAGAATACCCTCCACTTTGGAAAATTCATATTCTTATTAAAAATAAAAGCTATGTGTTTTCATTCAAATTGTTGTACTGATCTCAAGCTGATTTTCCTAACAAAAAGTTCTCTTAGGATTGTCCAGTTAGTTACATTCGCATAGAACATCATCTTATGAGTAAGAATGCTTCACTAGGATTCAGATTAGATTCTAAGCTTTGCCTTTGAGCAGATGGGTGTACTTTATAGATGTAATTTTATGATTTCATCTTATTACATTGTCCCTCAATTTGCTCATTTGCGAGATACGAATGATGTCTGTCATACCTAACTTCAAGAGTGGGTTTCTTTGTGAATATACCTTGAGAAAATGCAGAAAGTCTTAAGTTTTTATTACTGGTAAAATTTTCACAGTTCTGTACTTATTCCCTGGAAAATGTCAAGGCATCAGGGAATCACATAAGGGAATCATTAGAAGTTAGAGCTACAAGGGAATATGTTAGATATAATTGTTGCCCAGAAAGACTTTCAGAATTACTCATCTTTCTTCTACAAGCTTTCGTAAATCAGCAGGATTGTGTGCCCTACTCTGACCAAAGAAATTAATGGGAAAGGGTTTCTGTATGACTTCCATCCCAAAGCACATCCTTGCTTAGGCAAGATCCACCAGCATTTTCTTTCTCTGCTACGTCATTCAAGAAAGTCTTATGTTCCAGATGATATGAAGACAAAAGTTGCACGGCCAGCTGCCACGTTGCAGCATGGACAGTAGCCTTTTGGGGTTAGAAAGTGGCCTGGATCTTCAGAAACATTTGTGTAAGCTTAAAAAAAGTACCAGGAATATTTTGATTTTTTTCCACATTATACCAACATAATCTTACCCTTGCCTATTCTAAGAGATACTGGGATCCTTTGAGAGCCCAGTTAGTTTGCCTAAATTGTCAAAGTGAGAAACTGATTTTCAGAAAAAAATAAATAATTGTAAAGTCACATATATACCTAGGAGTAAATTTATAACCAAAGAAATATCTGTCTCCTAATCTACTCGCTTTCCACTGATGAAGAATTATAACTTCTTCAACACCGACCTCTTACAGTTTAAGATAAAGTTTTTTGTTATAAGGCATCTACCACATGTTTCATAAAACAGAAAATATATACTATTGTGCATGTTTTAAATATAAGAGAACTTATTTAATTACAATGTTCAAAGCAATCATTTTTTCAGGGAGGACATTTCTGTTTGTATTCAACAATAAGCCAAGCCAAATGAGTATCAAATTCCTTCCACTGGTCTCATTTACATGGTGCTTCAAACTAACTGAGAAAAATAAACTTAATGATACATATTGTTTGACAGCTACCAAGTAAAGTAATTAGTGATTCAATATCAAAGCAGGAGGAAATGATTCATTTGACTGTAATAAGCTGGAAAAAATATATAAACATCTACTAAAATCAAAATTAATGCCTTAGTAAAGTTCCAGAATTAATATGACATATTTTCACTTATGCTGAAGTAAATAGAAATGAATTTTCATTTTAAATTAAATCCAATGTTGTGTTATTTTAAAGTTTTTTTTTTAATATACTTTAAGAAAACTTGGTTTGATATACCAGCATTTTGGCTGGATTAAGAATTAAACTAAATTTATCAAAATTGCCAACTTCAGCGTCAAATTTGCTGAGATATTATTATGATTTTCTAATAAACCTTGGAAGATATCTTGCTGCTAATAATATAATGAATCAGAATGAGAATTATAATACGGAATGTTTTACCTGAAATGTTCTATATGTATTAATGGAAGTGAATAAAGTAAGACTCTTGTGATAACTTTTAACTTACTCTCTTTCAATAAGTACTCATCTTATTCTTCTTTTAAAATATAAAGGTCAGAAATCCTCTTATATTTCTTGTGTAATAAAAATTCTTTGTCCTTATCAGGTCTAAGACACCAATCATAACTGCTATTGTTTTTAAATTTTATATATTAACTTGAAAACTGTGGATTAAAATGTGGTGCTTATATAGGGAAAGCATGTATGCTCTGATTTATAGTTGGAAGAAGTACTCTACTAAATCCATCTATGTATTTTCATTGTCTTATCCAGACGTTAAAATTGGAGGAAAAAAATCTCTAAATATCTAAGAATTTGAAAGTTGTAATAGAAAAAGTTAGTAACTTGGTTTTCTCACTCTTTTTTTCTTTTTCTCTCCCCCCTTGTTTTCTCTCTTCCATCTATCATTTATATATACATATCTATTATTTTCATATTTTTTTAATATCTGCTGTGTGCTGCCCCTATTGTTCTTAGATATGATTAGCTTTCCATCTGAAAATATAATGTGCAATAATTCCTCTATGGTTCTTCGCTTTGACACATAAACTCTTAAAATGTGTGCTATATAATCAGACTCTGTGCTAAATAATCTATAGAAGAAAGATGTCTTCTGTAAGACATTCCAAGGCCACCAAGGCTGAAGTACATGGCGTATAAAGCACTCTTCTTTCCTCAGAAGACCAACACACAAAAATCAACACTGCATGAACTATTTAAGTGTAAATCTTATTCAAGCATAGTTCTCCCAGGGACAATCATTGAGATCCCTTGTACAAGTTTCTGCAAGCAATATATTAAGGCCAACTAGTTACTAAAGTTGTAGATTTCTTTAACCTGGCAGAAAAATGCCAGAGGTAAGATTTCTGTTTAAAACATATCCTGAAGCAGGGGATATGTTGTCTTAAACTATTTCAATGTCCCTCTGGATCTACATATAATGATACCTCATTTACTTAGTTCTCTGGTAATGAAGCTACATTGTAACAGTCACCTGACTTAAAAAAAAAAAAAAAGAAAGAAAGAAAGAAAAGAAACCAGCACAATTTTTTAGAAATTAAATAGCCTGGGCATTGAGCAGGTTGAGGAAGTGTGATGAGCGGAATTTTTTATTTTCTCCTGGATACAACTCCTGACATGTAACACCAAGGAAATACACCTGGAAATCTAAATAGGTCAAAATAAGCTTCCAGATGTTTAGCAAAGAGGAAAGCCTAATCTCCACAACTCAAGCAGTTGGAAAGCCTCCTAAAGAGACTAAAGAGACACAGTTCACCTGAAGACGAGAAGAGCTCAGAATCGAGAGTCCTCACCTTGTCTTCTCATCTGTAATACTCAAAAACATTTTTGCTTCAAAGATGTACGTAAACATTACTCACATCAACTTTCACCATATCTCAATTTTAATATTTATATTATTTGTAACTCATGTAGTTATGTCAAACCATAAGGCATTAAGATATAATCACTCTACTTTTGACAGTGAAAATCAATCCTATTTGATAATTTGGGTAACAATAAATAATTCTGTGTAGAGTAAAACATAATACATTTAGAATCAGAGTTTTCTTTGAATTTTCCTCTCATAGAAATTGAAAAGAGTTTACTTAACATTCTTCATGCTCCATTTCTACCTCGGGAAAATTGGTATAATAAAAGTTACCTAGATTTTCTTTTTGTAAAAGCATTTGTGGAAAAAATCTGTATAAATTTTTACTATCATTATTAGTATCAGGTTCTCTGTGCATTGTAACAGTCTATATATATAATATAAACAATAAGTGGCCTCCTTTTTGGACTTAATGAAAGCTTGTGAATCTGGGTCATGGTTGAACTATTTTCTGCTGTGTCAGGCAGAATTCCAAGAATGTTCAGCGATAGCGTCAGTTTTGAGTAATCCCCTCCCTTTGGAATGTGTCTGGAACTAGTAAATATAATGGAAATTGATTCCTGTGATTATATTGTATAATATCATTGAACTTAAGATAGGAAAATCATCTAGGTGGGCCTGATGTAGACGGATAAATGCCAATCAGTGGGTATACAATTTCAGTTTTGCAAGATGAATAAATTCTAGAGATCTGCTGTAATGCAGTATCTCTATAGTTAATAATACTGTATCGTACACTTGGAAATGTTCAGAGAGTAGATCTTTGTTCTTACCACAATTAAACAAATTATTTTTAAAAGTAGAGAATGTTCTCTGGCTGATGCTAGCAGGGGAATAGGAAATGTAAACCTGAGAGTAGTAATGTTAAAACACTGGTAAGTAATGAATTCCTCTAAATTCCCCTGACTCATATTCCTCTTAATTGTAAAATTGCAGAATTCTTCACCAGCCAAAATCACCTAAGTCTCACTCATTTAACCAAGTCAAAGACCATCACATAAAAATTAAAGAGTGAGTTAAAAGCTGTGTGTGTGGTCTCATGTGTTGCACACATCCTTAAAAATACTTTTGAGATCTACGTTTAGAAAGGTGCACTGATTTTTTTTTTTTTTTTTTTTTTTGAGACAGAGTCTCGCTCTGTCTCCCAGGCTGGAGTGCAGTGGCACAATCTCGGCTCACTGCAAGCTCCGCCTCCCGGGTTCACGCCGTTCTCCTGCCTCAGCCTCTCCGAGTAGCTGGGACTACAGGCGCCCGCCACCACGCCTGGCTAATTTTTTGTATTTTTAGTAGAGACGGGGTTTCACCGTGGTCTCGATCTCCTGACCTCGTGATCCGCTCGCCTCGGCCTCCCAAAGTGCTAGGATTACAAGCGTGAGCCACCGCGCCTGGCCGGTGCACTGATTTTTCAAGTATTCCTCCTACTTGTGATTTAGGCTTGATAAAGATTGATTATATGCATGATATTCTTTAGTTTTCTGTATTTTACAATTTTGTATTAAATTATACATTGCAGTTTATTAATCATATAAAATACCTAAATATCTATGTTTCCTTCACATTGCACCTAATTTCTGTAGGGCACATATGTCATATATAAACACTGAATTGTGCTCTTGTGTGTATGTGTTTGTGTTTATGGATGTATAATTGATCCAAAAATCCTGAGATATGATAGCAGATGTAACAATAATTTCTGTATTTAGACAACAGCTATTTTTTTTTACTCTTTTGACAGAGTACAGCAGGCGCACCATTCTAAAATTTGAAATTTATTTTATGAGATATCTGAGTATAAAATATTTCGTGTTAAAAAAATACCTGCAGCAAACACTTTGAACCTGTGGACCAATAATATAACTTGACAATAAAATTTTTATTAGCCTTTTTACTAGTCAGTGGTCAACGATGTTAATAAGTTTCAGTGTTTTATAGAAGCAATGATGAAAACAATGCACTTAGTGTGCAAATTTCGTTCACTTGTCTTTATTAGAGGCTTGTTTAATATTCTGGCTCACATTAAAGACCATCCATGACAAAATGGATGGTAAGTAGGATGACACGTTTCCAGTTTGGGCTGCTATGCTGCCTTGTTGAATAAACTTTTGACCACTTAACCTGTCTGGTTTTAAATGACTTCCCCTTTTAATAATGGCATTAGACAGGTTGTACTATATATTTCCTTCCTGCTCCATTATTGTAAGCATTCATAGAAATATTTATTCTTTCTGAATTAAATCTCATTTGGCAATTATACTCAATGACTCATGGAGTATAATTTAAAATAGATTTTTATTTGAAACAGGAAAAACTTGAAACATTCTAGCACAGAACCATACTGGTTTCAAATTACATTTCCATATGGAATTAGGTCACTAGTTTTAGTAAGACATTTCAATATTTTTGGACATATCATCATCCTTGAATTAAACAGCAAATTAAAACTCTCTGGAATGAATTCTTTTATATGTAAGAATATTAAAACCATAGTAAGTATAAAGAATTTCAGAATCATTTTAAAGAAGTCAGAGTCTTTTTAAAGTTGAGAAACCCACAACGTAATTAGTAACTTTTCTAAGCATAGATAAAGAAAAGTGGATAGTAGAATTAGGTTTGAAAAAAAGTCAGGACAGTTATCCAATAAGAGATTTTGCTTACTGAGCATCAATGTAAATTCTCAGTATAAGAGTGCAATAAAACTCTCAACTTCTTAACTTACATTTGTCATGTGGGAAGTGACATACAGATATTAAGTTGTTTGTGTTTTAAAATAGAGCTGAAGCTTTACACCGTTCTAAGTAACTGATGTTACTTTGAGTACTGAATTTCCATATTTAAGTTTCTCTTTATTTTTCACAATTAGAAGTATTGTGTACAGGCTCCTTTAAATAATATTTGGTTATGATAATTAAAAAAATAAAATCAGCATTATTAATAGTGGTAACTTCTTTAATATCCCATATTTAAAGAGGTATTTTAATTAATGTATTATTATCAACTGACAGATATGAACTCAAAGTAGATGGAATTTGAAAGCTGATGATTTGTTTGGACATAATCTAAGCTATATTGACAGTTTTATTTATTGTTAACAAAATCTAACATAATATTTAGTATATACCAGCCACTCTTTTGAGTGCTTTGCAATATTAGCTCACTTCATCTTCAAATTAACCCTAGGAGGGAGATGCTACTGTGATCATCTCCATTGGATAGGTGCAGATGCCAAGGCCCAGAGGCTTTGGGTGCCTTGCACTAGGTCTCAAAATGAATGCCAGGATCAGCATTCAAACCCAGGCAGTGTGACACTTCACTCTGTGCTCTTAAAACTTATACCAGGAACTTCTTTAACAGAAAAGGTAAATGAAGCTCAAGAAGGCTCTATGCCTTACTTAGAGCCTCACAGCTATTATTGAAAACAGCTTGAACAAGATTGTCTCGAATCACATTAATATGTAATGAGCTGGGGAAGAGCACACTAAAATAATTAAGGAAAATCAAACGTTTTCATGGTGTAAAGTATCTCCTGTTTTCTGTTTACATTTTACTGCAGTTTCCTAGAGTTAGAAAAGGAATGCCCTTTTTTTTCTTAAATTCCCTTAGCTGTTTTACTCAGTATTTGCTGAATGATGCTACTCTGTTTACATACAATGTTCCACGTTAACCTAAGCTGAAGAAAGAAGGAACAATGAAGATTGGGGTGATGGTGGAGGGGAGATTGAAACAGTGAGGCATACTAAAGAACACATGTGGGATTTTCATTTCATAAACATGTAAAAAACTGATGACAGTTTTGGAAGAGTTTCTCCGTTAGGTGTTTCCAAGACAGCATTCCCGCTAGTACTTATGAAAATCTGTCCCCTCTTCAAAAAGATATCTGCGTTTGTGTTCTTCCATAGTATAGACATCATAGATGAAGAATAACAAACACAAATGCCTCCCAAATATTATATATTCATTGTACAAGTATTAAATTAGGAAATACAGTGTGGCTGTGGCAAACTGCTGTGCCTCTGCCTCAT
Organism: Nomascus leucogenys; assembly: GCF_006542625.1. Lineage (NCBI taxonomy): Eukaryota > Metazoa > Chordata > Mammalia > Primates > Hylobatidae > Nomascus > Nomascus leucogenys. Next base: position 52,716,437 of record NC_044400.1, read on the forward strand.
CCATTTAAAGGGAGTGAAACATTTGCCACCTAAGCCCAGGAAATTATTGCCCTTTAAGAATGTGGCCTAGGTGGTACAAGATCTCTGATTTTGACTTTTATGCAAACTTGTTTAATGTTGAAATGTCCAGCCCTTTTTTGTGTGTGGGATAAAATAAGCATATCCAGACACCAGCTCCAGATGACTTTTTCAGGCAATTTTCAACCTCTGCCATAAATAGTCACAGAGAAAGCCTTGATTGTGTAAATTTATTGGTTAGAAAGTGACCAAGTGTGTCTATGAAACTGTATTTAAAATCGTCACGTTCTGTTTCTTAGTGAAGCCACTTGGAGTGTTGAGGGCATGACAACTTTCAATATATTTTTTATAGTTGGAAAGTAGACACACATTTTACTTCTGTAGTTCTAAAAATAGATGAAATGTGTTTTTGCTTGAAGTAATTACACTATTGTGCACTCACATTTACCTAAATTAATATTTAAAGATGGAACCAGTTGAAAGTGAAATTGAATTAAATTAAGGTATCATATTGCATTGTGTGCTGATGGTTTGTACTTGATCAGATATGTAAATGTCAATCTATAAATATAATAAGCTGTGCATACAAAATGGATCAAGTATAAGATGTTTAAGACAATACAACGTGTCTTTAGAATATAAAATGTGGCATAAAATGATTGAGCTCAGTTGCTTAATAAATAATGCAATAAAATGTAATAGCTTTTAGAGGGTATTTGTGGGATGAAATTGGAAATCTTGTAGAAACAACAGTTCATATAAATGTGTCCTATACACTTGAAAACTCAAAAGCTTCACAGTTCGGGAACAAGTTAGTGTCTTAATTAGTAACAGAATTAATGTTGGTAATTGGTGTTGGGTAGCTTACCTGAACACAATTCTTACCTCTGGATGTTAATATCATCCTGGCTACATAACTTTGTGCTGTTTAAATATTTCTGAACTGAATCTATATAAAGTGCTGTGTATAAGCCTCAGACACATTCTTCATGGAGTTTTGAGTCTCAAATGTACTCTTTACACTTGGAGCAAAGCCCTACCGTTTTTGGATGCTGAATTTTTTAACTCCCACCCCACATTTTATCTTTTTCCCCACTCCAGAAAAGCAAACAATATGAGAAAGATCTCTTAGCAGTGGAAACAAATATGACTTTCCTGGAATATATGGCTGGAAATGGAGGCTGCTTAGAATTTTGCTGGCACTTAGGACCATGACTAAAATCCAATTGGTCTATTGCTGAAGCAGAATGAACATCATTGTTCAGCATGTGAGCCTGAGCTAGAAATCTGGCTGTTATATACCAGGTCCTGCACTACAAGCCATTATCTTGTTCAGCTATTATAATGGGTTATTTTTAGTGATGAAAATCAGAGGCACAATACGTCATACCGATCCTGAATGAGAATCAGCACTCAGATATATCAAGGCTGTAGTTTGTTCATTTGTTCTAAGAATTGTGTAGTATATAAAATATCCATAGTACAGTATATGACTCTCAGTATACTTTCCAAAAATTAATCCTAATCCTGAATGCCATTGCAACAAAGAACAGAAGGGAGCAGGGAGTCCCAGCTAAGAAGTCTCGTGGGATAATCTGAAAGCGGAGAAGAGATGTCTGAAATAGGAGATGAAATTAGATTTATTTTATATTTAGAGGGTGGTCAAACACAGTTTTAAATTTAGTTCAAGGCCAGACTTCATAAGACTGTGAAATAAATGAATATTATTGTCATCTTCATTTCCTGTCCATATTAGTAATGCCAGTTACCCAATTGGTAGATACAAAGAATACCTCTCAAATAGGGTTGAATTATTAAAAATAATCCCCTATTTTGCATTTTAAAAAGTTTCAACATGCTTACAGCAAGTAAGCAGATGGGTAGAAATTTGTTACACATCCTTACAGTTGTTCTATGCTTTAATATTTTATTTTTATTTAAATTTGTGTATAAAGGATCTGAAGTACTACTACCTCTTCAATGCTTTAAATTTGACCCAGTGTTTCTTTGAAATCTAACCCTTTTCTGTTTATCACAATTTTCTCCATCCTAATGGGTTCTTTTAATATGTAAAAGGCCACAATATCTGAGACAATGAATCAGTAGGAATGCATTTCTGGCACGTGTTATAAAAGAACTATCTCTGGACAGGCAAGAATGTCTTCCCTCTTTGGAAGAACACTTTGCTGCCTAAGCCATACCCTATCAGGAAGAGCCTTTGGATAAAACCTTTTCCTGGAAAACCAGTGACAACCAGAGGTGTCCAGTGCATTCTGGATTTTGTCAGAGACTGGAAAACAGTATGGGTAAGGCCAGATCTTGAGGAATTATAATACATTTCTCCAGTAGAAAGGAAAAATGTTTTTCCAAATTGTTGACCCTCCCTCTGAAGTTCTTTGAAAATTTGAAGTTACTGCTGAAAATAAAGTTTGGTTCTACTGCATTTACCAAACATCATAGCTTCAATTAAATGCTGTACATTGTACCATGGAGACATTATATACCATAGAATTCTTAGAACAAATGAGGCAACCATAACTTTGATGTTCAAATAGGGAATCAATAGAATATAGTTGTTAAATAATGCTATAGCAAATGGAAAGGTATATAAAGCACAGTTCTTATCTTTAAGGAACTTGTGAAGAGGGAAAAAATGAATGCTGTACTTGGAGAGAAATACACATGGAATTCTTTGACAGCTTGGAGGGAAGAGAGAATACACTAGGATGTGGAAACTCTGAAGAGTTTGGAGAAGAAAAGGTAGTGTTTGAATTGCTTTATGCTAAGAATCTCCATTCTGTGAAGGACAAAGGATCACTACTGGAAGTTGTTTCAGAAAGAATAAAATAGGGGTTCAGAGGTCTGAGGGATATACTCCTGATGTTTTTCTCTTTGCAGAAGAGGTGAAATGACAGTGGTGACAGGACCATCTATTGTGGTCTTAAGCTGTTAAACAGCAACACCAGGGTGTGTTATTACACTCAGGAGGGATATCTAAAAGTGTGTCATAGGAAGCAGCATAAGGTCAGTGGCTACTGTGCTTTAGGGAACATTTTGTATGACGATTAAGCTAGAAGTAGCTCTATTCTTGCCAAAAGCCACAACCCCTTGAGGTATTATTAAAGAAAGCTACCTGACTAATCAACCAAACAAACATTGTGGCCAAGATTCTGGTGCCTCAAGTGGGTTGAACCAAGTAATCAGTGAACTTACATAATGGGATCTGCATGCAGCCTAAGTTGGCCAGCATGGTTCTTATGTTGAAATTTCTCCAAATTGGAAGAAAACAAGATTAGGTTTGTTTTTGCTTGCTGGCTTCTGTAGCATTTTGCATTCATTTTGCTTTTTGCTTTTGTTTTCTTCCTTTTTAAAATCTTCGCACGGGGGCTAGGGAACAATTGTTTACTTAACATATTTTCTGGATTATTTCGTAATATTCTACTGATTTTTTTCTCTAGTATCATCTTCAATATCTAGCCCCAGACCTGAACAGTCCTAGACTTCCATGAGCAATAACAAACTAATGCAAAATAAGAATGGAAAGTGAGAACTAGAGATGGATACAAGTAAATGGAAATATAGAAATCTGAACAGCTGTGTGATGGGCCTGTCACCAGTAAAGGTGTGAAGTCACTGAGTAAGTCCAAATGCCTTATTGGATTATCCAGTGCACTTCACAGCTGGCCTTGACCTCAGGTAACTGGAGTATGACTGAATGCCTGTTTAAGACAGCCAATTATTTTTTAACTTCTATCATGTTTCAGGAATTATGCAGATGAATAATGTATGGTCTGTCCCCTCAAGTTGCCTATAGTATAATTTAAGTCAGGCAGATTGACTAAAGCAGGCAATGTTAAGCAAGTGCAATGATAGAGCTATATATAGGGCAGTTCCGTAGCCTTGAGGGAAGGGCTCAGAAATGTTCCAAGAGAGGATATTACCTAAGCTGAGATAAAATACTAGGGTGGCTCAACTAGATTTACCTCCACTGAAGTTAACAGTATCAAGTCAGAATGTATCCCTTGATGTATCATTGTGCATATATAATATACATACTGTATTTGTATGTATACAAATATGTATGTGTATATGTGCCAAATATACATGTACGTGTATGCATTTGAATATCTGTGTGTATTTGTAATATACACACACTTCGCATTCTTTTTAGAGTTTAATTGAAACGTTGATTTTAGGAAATAATGGAATAACCTAGTGTAACCTGGATCTTGTTTTACCTAATTATCCCTGTGCACTAATGTGACAGGGAGAAGTCATAGGAGAATAATTTTAAGGCTTCCCGCGAGCCTCCAAAGTCTTTTATAAGTTATGTTCCACTTAACGTTATAGTCAAGTGGGGCCAAGGGTTAACTCGAAACCTGCTATCAGATGGCATATAATCTAGGCAGCACAGAACAAGATTTTTTTTTTGCAAGAACTGTGTTGCCCTGTGGCCACCACCAGAGGGCTCAGCAGGAATTGCTCTTTGAACAACACTCTAGAGGAGTTCACTGAAACAGCAGCTTTAAAGTGTTTTGCCAGAGAAGGGTCTAGGCGGAAGATGAGGTTTTTAAAAGGTGTCATTAGGAGAAGTCACTAGGAAGTTACTACTGAAGAAAGCAAATGTCAGCTTCTGAAAGCTCGTGTGTTGACAGTTGCTGCTGCACATGCGTGTCAGGAGGAGCATCAGCTAAGTTCAGATACACTGCCCTCCCAGCAATGGAAGAAACAGCCATTCAGGAGATGCAGCCGGCCATTCATTTTTATCATCCTGACGCACACCCTTGAAAACCAATGGGAAGGTTGAATGTGCAATCTTTCATTATATTTCTTACTAAGGGTAAGTGATTTCCCAATAGGAAAGATTGGAATAAGCAGAATTTTCAGGTGGAAAGATAGGGTTACAGAGAGAGTAGAGATGAAGCCTGTTATTTGTTAGATTTGTGCCTACAATTGTCCATCTGTGAAATAGGGACAGCAAATCTTACTTTACTGTGTTGTTTTGAGTGTATAATTAGAATGTATTTCTTTTTTTTTTTTTTTTTTTTTTTTTTTTTTTTTTTGAGACGGAGTCTCGCTCTGGCACCCAGGCTGGAGTGCAGTGGCGCAATCTCGGCTCACTGCAAGCTCCGCCTCCCGGGTTCACGCCATTTTCCTGCCTCAGCCTCTCCGAGTAGCTGGGACTACAGGCGCCCGCCACGACGCCCAGCTAATTTTTTGTATTTTTAGTAGAGACGGGGTTTCACCGTGGTCTCGATCTCCTGACCTCGTGATCCGCCCGCCTCGGCCTCCCAAAGTGCTGGGATTACAAGCGTGAGCCACTGCGCCCGGTCTAGAATGTATTTCTTAAGGACTGTGTGGTAGACAGAATTATGATCCTTCAAAGATGTCCACATTCTACTCCCCAGAATCTGTGATTATATTATTTTACATGGCAAAAGAGAAATTGCAGACATGATTAAGAATGTTGAGATCGGGAGATTAATTTGGATTATGTAAGTGGTCCCCATGTAATCACAAAAGTCATTATAAGAGGGAGGCAAGCAGATCAAGATAGAGGAAAGAGGATGTGACCATAGCGGCAAAGGTTGCAATGAGGCACTTTGAAGATAGGAGAAGGGACTATGAGCCGAGGAATGCAGGTCTGCATCCAAAAGCTGCCAAAGACAAAGACAAAAGTTTTCCCTTGTTTCCAGAAGGAAGGCAGCTTTGCCCACACCTCCATTTTATCACTGTAAACCTCATTTTGTAATTCTGACCTTTAGGATTGTAAGATAATTAGTTTGTGGTAAGTTTTCGAAAGTGCTAACAGGAAACTAATACTGACTATCACAATATCATAGAGGAACTTCAATAAATAAATATTATATTATTAGTAATTACTTGATATTTTACAATATATATTTTTAAAAATACTTAAGACTGAGTAACACATTTAGTTTATTAGCTACTGTTTATGAGAGTACAAATATTGTGGACAGTGCTTTGTATATATAATTTGTATACCTCGCACTAGTATAATCGATATCGCCAGCATTTTTCTCATTTGTAATTGGCAACATAATATTTATTCTGAATATAAAATTCATTCATAAGTCATGCAATCGCTAAAAAATCTGTAAAACCATTAGGTTAATGAATTATCTCTTCTGCAACCAACATCACATGAAATAATTTTAACTTCAATCAAGTTACCATTTATTTAGTTCCTATTCTGGAAGATAATATTGTAGGTATTTGACATATGTCATTTCTGTATTGCCCATTCTTTTAACACAGACTAGATATTATTCCTATATTTTTCCCATTTGTTATTTTATTTATTTATTTTTTTGAGACGGAGTCTCGCTCTGTCGCCCAGGCTGGAGTGCAGTGGCGCAATCTCGGCTCACTGCAAGCTCCGCCTCCCGGGTTCACGCCATTCTCCTGCCTCAGCCTCTCCGAGTAGCTGGGACTACAGGCGCCCGCCACCACGCCCGGCTAGTTTTTTTTTTTTTTTTTTTTTTTTTTGTATTTTTAGTAGAGACGGGGTTTCACCGTGGTCTCGATCTCCTGACCTCGTGATCTGCCAGCCTCGGCCTCCCAAAGTGCTGGGATTACAAGCGTGAGCCACCGCGCCTGGCCTCCCCTTTGTTATTTAGAATCGCTACAAGCATCAAAATCTGCTCTTTATTTAATCGGAGTTTCCTGTTTAGGTTGCAAGACGGAAACAGTAGTGAGCTTCTCTGAAGCCTTTCTTCTCACTCTGGTATTCTGCACTTAGTTCATTTGTTTGTTTGTTTGTTTGTTTTTGTTTTTTTTTCAAGTAGTTCTGAACTTCATTTAATGATAGCAATGTATTTGCCTTCAGTGCTCTTCGTTTACTCATGGTCATGCCATGGTTTCTTAAAGGAAAAGACCCTTGTTCTTTCTAAATATTTTCAATTTATGTAACAAAGAAAGATGTACATTAGACAAAGTTAAACAGGTCTGTTTATATAGTACATATAGACAGTGTGTTTCAAAGCTCTTGACCATCTGGAGATTAACATATGGTATGCATAATGATCATAAGCATACTGTAATTCATAAACCAGTGCTTGGAGCCTCATTGTAGACTGTTTCCATAATGACAACCTTTTCTTAATTAGAAATGGACTGATACCATGTGATAATTTTTTTCAAATTGTAAATTTATTTGTATGAAAACTTCTCCAAAGATGAATGCATTAACTTGCAAAAGTAACTTCCACATTGACATGTCTCTTTAATTGTACAGTTGTGCTATCCTCTATCCTGCTAACCTCTGCTGTAAGCTCTAAGAAGTCCAATACAGTTTGTTCATTTTTATGTTTATAGTACTTAACAACATATTAGACTATGGAAGAACTCAATATATAGATGTCAAACAAATTTAGTAAATCACATTACTGTAGGAAATACAATTGTATGGAAGAGGATGAGCCATCACAAAAAAAATCAAGACAAAAGTTATTTCTATGGAAATGAATGCCACTTTATTAGTCATTTATTAGCTACTAATTATTGAATTTACTTTTAAGTCTAAGGGAGCTAATTATTTGGTGCTAGTCCCTGTCACTTATTCAGACATCTAAATAAACACGTACAATCGTCGTGGTCTGTTGAGACACTTTATCAATCACTTTTTTGTTCTCAGTTTGTTCCCTTTTCTATTATTTTGCTTAGATTCTTTCTTATGTGGATAAGCTTCTGTCTACTCATTTTTTTTGTTTTAAAGTCAGTCCAAGTAAGTATGATACTGTTTCTCAGCTTCTACTTTTCTAGAATACCTTCCCCAATCCCATTGAACACATTGATCTATTTGCCCTTGAGCTTATGTTTTTGATTAATATGCCCTTTATAATTACATATCTTATTTATTGGTTGCCTGTTGCCTAGTTATTTACTCTTAACTGCTTTCCATCAGCAAATTCTTAGCTCCTATTTTAATAAGCCAGGTGGCTCAAGAATAAGACAATTGTTTTGTTCTCTTTTCTTATGAAATTCTCATGTTTAGTAACCACATATGTTTAATAAGGTCTGGATTTTATCTACTGTATTCATCAGAAGTATTACAAAGTAGAAATTCAGTAAATATCTGGGAAGTCCATGAAGTTGTTGATTACGCTATTAAGTAGCATTTATTCAATATAATTTTTGAGAGGTTAGGTTAGCTCTACTGTAGCAAATATAGAAATCTTCACAAGTGTACATATGTTTCCATTTTAAGGAGAAATACACTCCAGAATTATGCCTTGGCTCCATCTCTAGCAATAAGTCTATCTAGGTTTCAAGATCTGCTGCTTGATTTGGCCCATGGGGGAAAAGAAATTAAATAAAGTGTGCTAGGAAACCAGACTGCTTGGCACTGGCAGGAAGGGATATGCATACGCATCGTAAGAGACTAGAAAACAGTAGCACAGGAACTGAGTGAAAATACATACTCCTGGAATTTCCCACTTCTAAGCAAATTACTCTTTTAAAACCTATCATTGTTTTATGACTTACAGCTAAAAGCAGAAGAACCTAAATCATTTTCTTAAAGAATATAAAGATACTGTGTTTACTCTAGAAGGTTGGGCACATCCAAAAGCAGTTTTCTTGAACAAAATGTAAAATCTTATTTAATTGCTTTTACTTATAAATGAAGAACCTGGCTCCACTATGTTCAATCTGAATCAAAATATCTTAGCAATGTGAACTTATCAAAGATCAGCTCTCTAATAATGATCATTAACTCTTAGAAACTTTTAGGAACCTGGCTCCTCATGAATATGTAAGTTCACGTCTAATGAACCTTCATGATGCTAAAACTAGACCTCATTTGTCATACTTGCCTCATATATAAGGATTATATTTTCACAACTGACATTAAGAAAATGATCACAGTTTTTTACAGAGAACTTGACAATAAGAAGGACATTTATTATATGATTCTGATTTAATAGGTTAAATTTGTTCAAAACCGTAAGGAAAATAATTTTACTCTTTCAATAAGCATAAGGCTACAGAGTGCAAAGGAATTGATCTTGCTTTGTTGAGTCATCTGTTCAACTCAACCAAATAATTAGAAGTTATCTATCTGTTGACTATAACTTTTCTCTTATTTGAAGACATGAAGAGTGAGGAATGGACCCATTTGCCCCAAAACTCTATCTGTGTTTCAAAGTTCTTATCTAAAACCACGTTCATAAATGCTGAACAAAATGTTTCTCAAATGAACCTATGTTGACTGCTGTTTCTAAATTAATTTAAATATTTTTTATTCAAAAATGACCAAAAAAATTTTAGATAATTGCTGAGAGAATGCAGAATATCAGGAAACAAAAGCTATCTTCTTGATTCCGCTAGTAACATACATGCGTTTTAACAAAAAACGTTAAATAAGTCTCCTTGTTTTACCAAAAAATGTGTCTCTAAGATGAATTAGATATTTTCATTATTTCCTGTGGTAAAATTTAAAAACCTAAAAACTAACTAACTAGGAGCTCTCCAGTGTAGAATAATAGTACTCTTTATATGTCTAGTGTTCTTCATTATTACTTAGGTTTGTTGTTTACTTGGTTGAGTGTTGCCTCCCCACACTTTTCCATTTCGCACTGTGTATTTGTTTGTGTTTTTCTTTTTTAATATCCTGAAGTCTCTTTCAGGTCCCCTGCAGATTGAGAAATTATCTTTATCTTTGCCATTGCTGTTTGTTGCTGTTGACACAGTTGTCGTTGTTGTTTTTAACCTCATAGCAGCTGCTTTAGTGTCAGGTTGATGACTTTATAAAAGCAGCTGAAATTATCAGCTAGGTTGTGATAAAGAAAAGGTAATCATTTTACATAAACTTTAAAAAATTTTCATTATCGTTTTCTAATTTTTAGAACCAGTAAAATATTTCAGACATGAACTATTTATTTGAAAGACTTAAAAGCATAATTTTTAAACTTATTAAAAACTTAAAGGATTTGATAGTTGCAGCCTCTTCTGTTATAGACATGGAAATACTATATGGGCCTTAAAAAGTTAAGAGACTTGTTAATCACCAATGTACGCTTTAGAAACCAAAATCCTGTTTATCCATCTAAATCTTTCCTTAAAATTTGCTTTGAAATGGCTATTGTTGCATGAGACACTTAGCAGAGATTATACTACATTTTCTACCTTTCTTGGTGGTGAAAGAAACTTGCGTATTTTGAAAATAACTGACAAACAACCTTTAAAATGATAATTACAGAAATGGGAAGAAACTTTTGTGAAAGTCTTCTGTTATATATATATGCTTAGTTATATGAAATCATTAGCACAGGCTAAGGCTGGCCTTTTTTTTTTTATTATTTAACAAATAGAATACTTACATCTGATTTTTTCCCTATCTTTCCATTAGAAACAATAGATTTTTACCAGTGAAAGAAAAGCCAAATTTAACTGAACAAAAGCAAAAAATGTTTTATAACAGAACCTAGTTGTCTACATCATACATCATTACAATGAAAGGATGTGGGCTTTCTTTTACTTCCTTCTGTTCACAACTGCAGCCAAATGGATTGTTCTGATAATTAAGATGTTTCCATTATTTTAAAATACTCTAAATATATTCCTTTGTGGGGTTGGGGTGGGGTGGGAAATTAAGCACCAGGTGTATAAATTAAGTTATAGTCAAAAATCTTTGGAGATTGTAGATTTAAAACACTTGATATCCTCTGCGGCAAAGATATAATACATTCAATTCAGCCCATATGTTTTTTTTTAAGTTCCTTTATTTTTAAAAGCTGATATTATCTGATATTCTGCCATTCCTATTCCAGTTGATAGAGGATAGATGGTGATGTGTAGGATTGAAAAGTGAACTCTTAAATTAAAGGTGATAAAGCAGCTTTTAGTTTAACCCTTCCCCATTTGCCCAAAGAATACTGGCTGGTGGCACTTGTGGCTACCGCGTTTACCCTAGGATAATTTTGCCACGAAATAGCTCACTTTTATTATTATTTTTGCATCGCCCTAGTATATCAACTTTGGAAACAAAAGACATTGTTCTATTGTTCTATTTATAGTATTCTGGTTTTAGTAGTGGTATTTCCATTTATAAAATTTGTAATTCTCCCTCCCTGAAAATGTCAAATCCTAGAAAACACCATTCCTACGTGTGATGTTAACATTGTTTTTCAAACAGTTGTTGGCCCAAGATTCATTTGATCAATACGAATTTTCCAAAATAGACAATTCTGATCTTAGTTCTACTTAGAAATAACTCCAAGAACAGTTTTTATATTTTATTTTCACATTGCAAATTAGTCAGATTTGCTTCAGCCACAAAGAATGTGTTTATGTAAAATTAAACAAGTGCTGGAAGCAATTGGCACTTTTTTTTTTTTTTCTAAATGGAACTAAGCATTATTATTTTGTTCAACTCAGTCTTTGAGTCTATGTTTAGTCTTTCAGGATTTCTCAACTTTCTATCCTCCATTCTTCTCAACGTGGGAAAGTTTATGCAGGCAGGAATACTTCTTCATGGGAAAGTTTATGCAGGCAAGAATAGTTTTTCAATGGCTGTATTCATGTAATTTCTGATTAGTTGAAACTGACAAGTATACATATACATATTATGTATATAAATCAGTAACAAGTATATAGTACATATTCTACTTAATATAAATGTAGCTGAATATAATCAGGAGTTAATTAGCAACGTAAAGAGATGAGACTTTTAAAAATTATTAAATAGCACTCTAAGCAGTATGGATCTAAACTGGTATCCAGAGTAATCACAGGAAGAGACAGATAGCATTCTGTGTCATGGCCTCAGGAGCAGTTATAAATGAAAGATAGAGTTCTGTATTGCACATATGGATTGAATTAGGCAGAGCAGTAATTCCTGCTAGGAAAAGAAACAGCATTTTATTGTGTAAGAGTATATGCATCATCTTTTATGTCTCAGTCACATAATGCTAGCATATAGAAGAGGTAAAACAAAATGATAGATGCTCTACAATGGGAAAGAAAAGTGGAAATACAATATCATTCATTGATATGAATACAGAAAGATCAGGCCGAACTATTTGAGTATAGAAAGATAATCCATGAAGAAGGAAGGCAACCTTGCCTTAGTTGTCAAGGACTTTGGGAATTTTATGGTTCAAGTGATATTACTTGTTTCAACCATAAAATTAAAAAATGATGATTTCAGAGAAGTGGGTTCATAGTCATTTCTTATTTTTCTGTTGAGAAATATGTATACATTATTTTGTTTTCTAAAAATATTTTTTTCTTTTCCTTGTCATCTTTGTTCTTTTTCAAGAATCATTTAGCAACCCTTTACTTTTAGTTTTCTGTCTTCAAATATGTTATTTTTTCTGGTTTCATCATGACATCATAGGGGTTTAGGTTATATTAACTAATTAAAATATTCTGCCTGTTGTTTTTCAATGTATTGTTTGTTTCTTTTTCCTTTTTTTTTTCTTTTTTTGGAAGGGAAAGTGGTGGCAAAGAAAAAACAAAATTAGGCACTGTTTAGAGTGGGAAGGACAGATTTTAAACATTAACGTACTATTGCCACAGAGAAAAGAGTGCAGTATGAATTTAACTCAACTTTGATTTTTACAAATGTTACTGGGCATTTTAAAGAGAAAATTAGGTTGTAGATAAGGGTGTAAGTGGGACTCAGTAGAGTCAGGGAAGTAAAAAAATTACAAAAAAGGGGAAAAGTTTGGTCCATAAGAAACCCATCAGAGTTTCCTAACTGGCCCTATTGAATTTAGGCTCCTACCCTCCCACAGAATCTGACACAGGGATCCTATCTTTAGGCATTGGCTGTAACAAATAGCAAATTCTTATGGCAACCCGAGTTTTCTCTGGCAGACACTTTACAGAGGGCTATTATCATTCTAGGGAAGTGGCCTTGACCTATTAGAAATGAGGTTGTGTTTTGTTAAAGTCTTTTTAGGCCAAGTAGAGGCCTAGTGACTAAAGGGCTCAGAGGAGCCTGAGTTAGAGTTTGGCCAAGGGGGAAGTTTCTGTCAGTGGTTTATGAAATATCTGTAGAAGGATTTTGTTAAGGATAGTGCCAAACTACCATTATCATGGTTAATTTTATGTGTCAACTTGTGTCAGCTTTTCTAGGCTATGGTGCTCAGTCCTTTTGTCAAACACTAGTCTAGATGTTGTGAATGATTTTGTACTGTGATTAACATTTACAATCAGTTGACTTTAAGTAGATTCAGTTGACTCTTCAACAACTTTAGGGTCAAGGGTGCCACCCCTACCCCCACACAGTAAAAAATCCAAGTATAGCTTTTGACTCCCTCAAGACTTAACTACAAATAGCCTACTGTAGACCAGGAGTCTTACAGATAATATAAACCATTGATTAACACGTATTTTGTATGTTATATATATTGTAGAGTCTGCTTTTACAATAAAGTAAGTTAGATAAAAGGAAATGTTATTAAGAAAATCATAAGGAAGAAAAAATACGTTTACTAGTCATTGAGTGGAAGTGGATATTCATTGAGTGGAAAGTCTTCATCCACATCCTCTTCATGATAGACAGTCTGAAGAGAAGGAGGAGAAGTAAAGGTTAGCCCTATTTTCTTAAGAGTGGCAGAGGCAGAAGAAAACTTACATATAAATGGACCCTCACAGTTGAAACCCATGTTATTCAAGAATTGTGTGTGTGCACGTGTGTGTGTGTGTGTATACACATTATAATATGTTGGTTTTATTCTTCTGGAAAATCTTTGACTGATACAACCCATTTTAATTGACTCAAGATATTGGCCAAAATTCTAATAAAAGCCAGCTTCCAGTTTTGCAATCAGATGAATTATCACAAACAATAAAATTAGATTAGAAAGATATTGTGTAATATCTTGCCGACAGCATACAAAGTGTTAAGGGTTACTGGGCATGCTCAGTTCTTCATACAAATTTCAACTCAGCTTTCTGTTTGTGCTAAGGGAGTGAGGCAGTAGGGGAAACTGTTTAATGTTAAAAAATTATTTGTTCTAAGAAAACTGAAACTAATGCAAAGATATAAAAAAGAGAAGGGGAAACATACCAATGCAAAACTGACTTCTCTTGGATCCTTTCCAGTTTTGATCTACTCATTACTCTCCCCAGGCTTCTGCCACTGTCTTTCCTTTTTCTCCTCGTCTGCACCTCTAAAGCTTCAGAAATGTCCTCTTTCATTTTTCAATTTATTGAATATCAGTCAGGGTACTGCGGGGCTATTGCTCCTAAAGGACTTTGCAAAATGTTAAGCTTTAAGACAAATATGCCATGCAAAATAATTCCATCTTAGTTTCGGAAACCAATAAAAATGGAGCACAAAAAGGGTGGATAGTTTACAGCGAGTAATGTGCATTTACTATACCCCACAATAGATAATTTTCTCCAAGTTTGTTTGCTCTCTCAATCCATATCCTAAATTTTTCTATTGTTTGGCAGTTTCATTTGCTATAAACAAAATCTCACTATAGTATTCATATATGATTGATTGACACTTTGCACAAAAAACAAGTAAAGATATAAGTTAAGATGAGACAAGCATAAAGTCATTAAACTATTTGGAGTATGAAGATATTTTGTTTTCCAAAGTTTTAACAAAAAGAATTTTGTTCTGCTTCCCCAAAGAGCCAATTTTAAGCTCTAAACGTCTGTAATTTAAGGTAAACAAATAAAAAGAATGACATATGGCCACAAGGAAACATTAGGCAATGACATATATTCATTTGTTGTCTATTATTTTAATGCTATATTAACTCTGTACCAGCAAATTCGGAATTATACAAGTGTATCAATTATTCCATAGTTGATGTTTTCATTTATCTAAGTTCCCCCTCAAGGGGTAGAAGCTGTCTAGATACCTTTTTCTTTAAAAATTACCAATTAGTGTCAACATTTGTAATTCACATAAAGTCAACCCAGCTTAAGCAGAAATATTGAAAGAATAATGAGTTTTGTCTTTGAAGCATTTCAAAACTCTGAATTTATGAAGCGAATCTAAAAACACCCAAACAGGATATAAGAAAGCAGCCTTGCGTACAAGCACACTAAAAGGCATGAAGCCATGTTGAGAGTCAAAATTGACTTACTGTGGGCAGGTAAACATTTCTTTTAAACAATACGTATCACCTCCATTGTATTTAATATTTTTTTCTAATAATAAGTCTTACATGAGATATTCTAATACTGTAAGAATTGAAAAAATGAAAAAGAGTAAGTTACAGTAAATTTCGTTAATTTCAAGGCAATATTAAACCCTTAAAAAAGCAGCAGATAAACATATTTTATCCAATGATATTTAGGCACAGCATGTATCTTATTATTATGAAAAATGAGTTTTCTAAATTGAAAGAACTTGCTGTATTAGAGTTGGTTTGGCATAAAGATAATTTTGGAATTCAGTTTTCAGAGTCATGATCAAGGAAAATTTTGCTACCAAGAAGGTTTATTAAGTGTTCTATTGAATCAGAGAATGTTACATCTGCAAAAATTCCTTGAGATCATCACAACTTTCTGGATCAGGAATCTGAAGCTCATTACTGCACATTTTTGTTTATTTTTACTTTATATATATATGTGTGTGTGTGAAACAGAATCTTACTCTGTTACTCAGGCTGGAGTGCAGTGGTGCAATCATAGCTCACTGAAGCCTCAGGCTTCTGGGCTCAAGTGATCTTGCCTCAGAACCCTGAGTAGCTGGGACTATAGGCATGTGCCACCACTCCAGGCTAATATTTTTATTTTTATTTTTTTATTTTGTAGAGCCGGGGTTTCACTGTATTTCCCAACTGGTTTCAAACTCTTGACCTCAGTAATCCTCCTACCTTGGATTCCCAAAGTGGTGCGATTACGGGCGTGAGTGCTCATTTTTAAAACGTATATATTTATCAGTCAGGTTTCTCCAGAAAAACAGAACCAGTAGGATACATACAGATATATAAGAGGAGATATATTATGGGAACTGGCTTACACAATTATGGAGGCAGAATATTCCCATGCTAATTTGTGTGCAAGCCAGAGAACCAGGAAAGCTAGTGGTATATTTCATTCCAAGTCTGAAGTCCTGAGAGCCAGGGAACCACTGGTGTAGGCCTTAGAGTCCGAAGGCCTGAGAGCCAGAAGCTATGATGTCTCAGGGCAGGAGAAGATGAATGCTTCAGCTCATGAAGATGGTGAATTCATCCTTTTTCTGCCTTGTTTTATTTGGGCCCTCAATGGATTGAATGATGCCTGCCTATGCTGGTGAGGATGAATTGTCTTTCTTAAGTTTACTGATTCAAAAGCACAGATCTTCTAGAAATAATATCACAGACACACAAATAAATAATATTTTATCAGCTTTCTAAGCATCCCTTAGCCAAATCAAGTTGACACATAAAATTAACCATCACTTTAACATAAATGCAGAATTTTAGAAAATACAAGAATAGTACCCTGAAAATTTCATATGTTCTTACAGTTTCCCTGTTATAGTACTACATTTGCTTTATCCTTTGTATGCTCTCTCTGCGTGTACCTATGTATGTGTCTCTGTGTGTACCTATGTATGTGTCTCTGTGTGTATACCATTATTTTTCTGAATCACTTGCCAGTGAATTGCAGACATAATGGCCTTTTACCCCTATATACATCATGTGAATTTTCTAAAAACAGAGACATTCTGTTATATAATTATCGAAATTTAAAAATGTAACATTGATAGATACAGTATTATCATTTAAGGAAAGTTTATATTTAGATTTTGCTAATTAACAAAATAATAGGCTTTATAAGTAAAATTAAATCTAAGATTATATATCACATGTATAATCTACAACAGTTTCTGGATCTTTCTTTGTACCTTGTACGTTGATTATTTTCAAGTTCAGAATAGTCATTTTATAGAATGTTCTTCAACTTGGGTTTATCTGATATTCCTTCATGACTAGATTCAGGTTATGCACATTTGGGAGAGGAATACAGATGTTATACCCTTCTTGGTGCCTCATGTCAATAGGCACAAAATATTTGTCTGTTAAAATACTAAAGATGTTAAATTAAATACTTGGTTAAATTGCTATCATTTAAGTTTCTTCACTTTAAGTTACTGTATTTGTTTGTTTTCTGTTTGTTTGTTTGAGACAGAGTCTTGCTCTGTCGCCAGGTTGGAGTGCAGTGGCACAATCTCTGCTCACTGCAACCTCTACCTCCCAGGTTCAAGTAATTCTCCTGCCTCAGCCCCCGAGTAGCTGGGACTACAGGTGTCTGCCACCATGCCCAGCTAATTTTTGTATTTTTAGTAGAGACGGGATTTTTACCATGTTGAGCCAGATGGTCTCAATCTCCTGATCTCATGATCTGCCATCCTCAGCCTTCCAAAGTGCTGGGATTACAGGCATGACCATACCTGCAACTTGGTAGTTTATAAAGAAAATGAATTTATTTCTTATTGTCATGAAGGCTTAGAAGTGCAAGGTTGAGGGGCTGCATCTGGTAAGAGCCTCCTTACTGGTGGGGAATTGCTGCAGAGTCCTGATGGAGCACATGGCCTCACATGGCAAGGGGGCTAAGTGTGCTATCTCAGATCTCTCTTCCTCTTCTTGGAAAACCACTAGTCCCACTCCCCTGATAAGAATTAATCAATTAACAAATTAATCCACTAATACATGAAAGGATTAGTCCATTCATAAAGGCATGATTAATTTCTCGTGGTCTAGTCAACTTTTAATGACCCCACCTTTCAATACTGCCCCACTACGGATTGAGTTTTCAACACATGTAATTTAGGGGACACATTCAAACCATAGCAGTTATCATTTTACTTTTTAAAATTAATAAATATCTTTTGGAGGAATACTTTGAAATTATGTAAGTATCTTGTTATTCTTCAAAATTCCGCCTATTAGTTTTCGCATCTATTTGGTAACTGATGCTTGACTCGATGTTTATTACCATGGTTGACAAAATAAGATTCATTTTCCAATTCCATTACTCCTTCTATATTTGTTAGTTGGGTTTCTGTCAAAAGGAAGAACTTTTTCATTTAGTTCATTTATCTAGCTATTGATTTATTATTTATCAGTGTGGATTCTTGAATTATTTTATTGAAAATGTTAGAATTCTTATTGTCATTATTTATTTTGAGTCTCAAATTGTCCTAGATCTCAACAGGATAAGCCCTTCAAACTCACTCTTCAGTCTTTTGACGTGTATCCTTTGTTTTAACACTTTCTTATTTTCTCACACATCCAAATGTTCCAGGATTATTTTCTTAGGTGTCAGCCCTATTTCTAGATTCAGGCATTTCTTCACAGTTTTCTTTTCTTTTCCGTTATTTGTAGTTGTAGTTGTTGTTGCCGTTGTTTGAGACTCCAGGCTGGACTGCAGTAGCATGATCTTGGCTCACTGCAACCTCTGCCTCCCGGGTTCAAGCGATTCTCCTGCCTCAGCCTCCCGAGTAGCTGGGACTACAGGAACACACCACCACGCCCAGCTAATTTTTGTATTTTCGGTAGAGATGGGGTTTCACCATGTTGGACAGGATGGTCTGGATCTCTTGACTTCATGATCCGCTCACCTCAGCCTCCCAAAGTGCTGGGATTACAGGCGTGAGCCAACATTTCCAGCCCACAGTTTTCTTGTTGGGGAGAATGGTATTAAGAAACCAAGATCTGGGTTCTATGTGCCCATTGCTTCTGGGTTTTCATTGCTTGTGAGTTGTCTTAGCTGATAGAGCTGGGAAGTTGTACACACACATCTGTTTCTACTTCTAGAGCTATTCAAGTCTAGGAGTTCACATTGATTACCCCAATTCCAATTCAACATCACATGGTTTATTCTGTCCTTTTCCATTTCCATTAGTGTCTTCTCTGACAGTGATAACACTGGTTCTCATTATCCACAATATATTTACTTATTTGCTTAGTCCTAAGATTTATAGACAAAGTAGTTTCAGAATTGCTAACCTATGTCACTGGGAAAAAAATGTATGTCTACTAACTAGAGTTCAATTCTTTGTAGTAATTATTTTTACTATTTTTAACCTGAGTTTACATTGTCCAATAACATATTCAAAGTCCATTTGGGCTAGTTCTTTTTTTCTGTCCATTCTTCAGTGAGATTATGCTGTTTACTTAAAATACAGAGTGTTTTCTTTAGCATTTTTCCATTTTTATTCAATATCAGGGATTTCTTCCAAGCTTTTTTATTTTAATTTTTATCTTTTTGGGTATGTAAGATATTAGAATTTTTTAAATTAAGATTTTACAAAAAGGATAAACTTGGAGATGTGCCCCCAACACAGGTTATTTTGCATTTCTTTATTCTTATCCATGTCTTACAGGTAACCAATCTTATTAATCTTCAGTTTATCCTTCTGATATTTCGCTTGTTGTTCAATTTTGATAGCTAATTTCAGTTTTCCTGATGCTCAATTTCACTCTGTTTTACCAGTAAAACAGATGGTTTCAATTCATTGAAGGATTCTATTATTATTATTATGGTGTAGACGGAAACACACCTGTTTGGGAATTAACAGAATACCCCTGAGTTGGATTTATTATTTCCATTACCAATTGTTCAAGATTCTTAGCTTTTCTGACATACTTTTTTTAAAAATAAGAACATTATCAATCTTACAAAGTTGCATGGATGTGGAAAATAATCTATATAATTTGCTTAACACTCAACACTGAGTATTTATAAGTTTCTTAATAATTTTATAACTGCCATTACTTCCAGTACTAAGATAACCTCTCTCAAACTAGTGATTTGCTTTTTACAAACACATAATATTCATTAGCAAATTAGCAAACAATATAAAAGTCTACTAATAAATTGTTATTGAATTCTTAAAATGTTCCTAATTTTATCTGAGGTTCAGACAAGTGTGTGGAAGATTTAAGAATACCATGTTAACGTAAGATCCAGGGACGAACAGTGAATTCCTTTTAACCTGGGGTGACTTCCACTAAATATTGGTAACATTTCAGTAGGAGATAAAATGGCTTGTTGTTCAATGTTGAGAATTAGACTACTCTGAAATAACTCCCTGGGTTCTTTTCATTTAAGGAATTTGGAATCTGCATGGAAAAACAGGAAAACACACATATATTTGCCCCCTATATGTACAACATAAATGTTATAGTTTTCACTCAAAAATAAGACAAATTTCATGAAGGAGGAATTCAAATCTACTTCCAAAAAAAGAAAATAAATTAGAAAAATTTTCTCATGTGGAAAATCATAAGGTCATTTTGAAAATATGTATTTTAGCATTTAGTTAAAATGTCCTTGCAATTAAGTGTGCTCATAGAATATAACATTACTAACAGGGTATCTGAATGTTCTATTTATTTTATGTAGTATATAATTTATAACTTAGTCTCTGTAGTTGACTCTAGAATATAGAATTAACCACTTGACTGAAACATCTTTGAAACTTCAGGTGATTTTCTCTTTTAATTTTTGAAGGACATTTGTAAGAGAGGTAAAATTACTTGAATCCCACGTTGCGTTTTTATTAGTAGAAGCATTCAGGTCAGCCACTGACAATTTTTCTCAATTAAGAAACACAAAATAAGGCATGCAAATAACATGTACTTGAGGAAAAGTACATTCTGCCCTGGTCATGCAAGCTGTAATAACATTTTAAGTAGAAAAGTTGAAGGAATCAAGTACATTTTGGAGTAATTTTGTAAGCTGGAGTAAGATCAATCCATTCTGCAACAAGAAAATTCTAGTAAATTATAGTAAAAATAAAAGCAGTTTATAAAAGTGATGTAACACTACAAAAATCTGTGATCAGTCCAGAGAAAACACTTAAATGTTGCTGAGGATATTTCACCTAACTTTCTACTATGTGGGTGTGAATGCACATGTGTTAATGAAAGCATTTTCTGGAGATTAACTAAGCGGCGTAATTAGCTTGTTTTGTATCCTTGCCCTAGATCTTCAGCCATGAATAAGAATCTTGCTTAGTTTCAGTGGACAATGGTTCATTCTCTCTCTCTATATATATATATATCTATATATATATATCTATAGATATATAGATATAGAGAGATATATATAGAGATATATATAGAGAGATATATATAGACATATATATATATATATGACGCTGATTGCATATGAATGAATCTGAAGAATCTGGTGATTAGAGCATTTGGTCTCCTAACAGCATTGTATTTTTTTCCAAGCAAGATCCTTCCTTTCTTTTCAGCATTAGGAAAACTGAATAGGTGACCCAAGGCACCCAGCTTTTTATACAGCAAGATTGGGACTTGAAACTGTACACCAGTTACAGGCAAATGTTCCTTCAGTGTAAGTCTACATGCTTTTCATGTCTTTTTCATTTATAGAACACAAGTAAATATTCATATTAAGAAGCAGTTTTTAGCAAGAAGAAAATATATTTAATAAATACTTATAAAAGGTCATTTTTATATTTTCCATTTTAAATGAAAAATATAAGCAAGTAACGATTTGGCAGAATTGAAAAGCTTTCTGAAACCCATGGTTAGTGAAAAACTAAATGCTGCTGCCCTGGGGCACATCTTTATAAAAACAATTAACAAGATTTTTTCCCCTAGAATTAGATTTTGCTATTTAATGAAAAATAATTCATGCAGATTCAATCAACCAAAATATAATAGTGTTGACGTAGCTATTACCCTTAAAAGTGGTTTTAGACCTTGAATAGAAACAATCTTGAGTCAGGAAAATTTGAATCCCAGGGGTACATTTTAGGAAGTGTCACTCCGAAAGCTGAGTTAAAATCATTTTGGTTCATGAAGTGCACTTTGATCATTAACTTGGAACCCTTGTCACAAGAAAATCCAATATTCAAAGCAATAGTGGGGGAGAAATGAAATAAAAAGGAAATAACACTACTTTATTTGCAGTGAATTGCTAGCATTTGGTACACACTAAAAACCATCCTCATTCTCAATCTTTTATTTTCTTTTATCTCCCATGGGATTATTATATTAGCAGTTGCACTGTGCATGCAGGGTTTGTAGAATGATTGCTCCTAGTCCCATATTTTTTTCTTGGTAATGAATTGATGGGGAGGATGACTGCTAATTCTCACTGGACACTGGAGAGTACACAGGGCACACTATTATTGAAAGGTCCATTTGTTCCAATCTCTCTCTCTCTGTCACCCTCTCCTCTCTCTCTCTGTCTCTTCTGTGTCCATGTGTGCCTGTGTGTGTGTGTGTGTGTGTGTGTGTGTGTGTGTGTGTGTGTGTGACTTTCCCTCATTCCTGATGGACAGTTACATTTCAGAAGACTCTTTGCAGGATGACTGAGTGGAAAGAAAATGGGAAATACAGATTTCAATCCTAAATACATTTCCTGCAAGTTCTGCGATTTCAGTAATATTCAGTTTGTGATGGTTTCCTCATCTTTTAAATGGGAAATGGTAATTAGTTCCCAATATTTTCATGAGACCCAGCTGAAATAATATATATGAATTTTCAGCACAGATTTGTTTAAAAATTTAGCACCATTTCATTCTCCTTAACATAGCAAAGAACCCTGGAAAATGTATCACTAACTTTCCTAGGCTTCATTGAGTTTCAAAGACTTGCGAATTTATCATATGTATATGTTGATTTTCATCCCTTAAACATATTGTTCTATAGTTAATTCAGCTAATTTAGTTTCCAGGAAAGCACTGTATTAAAAAATCAGGAAGTACCTGTAGGTTTCTTTTGCTTATTTATATTTATCCAACTTTACAAACTTTACAAAAATAAGACTTTTGTTTTATCATTAAAGTACAACGACATTAGAAGTTTTCAGTGTCTTTTAAAAAATTTTACAACTACTCATATTCTTTAGAATTTTAACATTTTTATAATGTTCTCTATTCTGTTTGCTCCTTGTCATCTAATCTCATCTCTGCCAATGACCTTGAGTGATTCTTATCTCTTTATGTGGCCACATTTGTAAGGCTATGATTAGAATATCCTCTTTTCCCCTAGAGAGACACAAGAATAGGAAATTTAAAAATGTTGAAAAAGGAATGATGATAAAAAATAAAATGCGAATAAAGCCTATATTTATGCCTATCACAGGCTTTAAAACTATTATGATTACAGAATTGTTAGTGAATATATGAGTTATAAGCTGGTAAAGTAAAGTGAAAATATTAAATTGATGTGTCTTATTTTCTCACCTTGTTTACAAAGTTACAGTTCAGTTATCAAGTCAAGCCTCTATGCCTGTGCTTGGCTCTCAGGAATGAGAATATTATTTTAGAAATCGTCTATAAATTGTTTCTATACTCCAAAGACAGAACTGTAAAATTGCATACAAATACACACTAACTAATCACTGAACCTATTAAACACAATGATTGAGGAAATCTGAACTTGTGTAGCTAAAATGCTATTTGTAGTACAGACAATATTCTTATTTTATTTGAAACTTGGTATACTCTTTATGAGGATAGCATTCCACCTCTTCTTGATTTTAACTTTAAAAATTGTGAATTAATGAAGATTATTTCTTAAAAATAGATTTCTCATAACTAGATTGTCTATATACCTCGTATATTTAAAACTTCATCAGGATATGGTCTCCAATTAGAAAATTTCTGCTTTTAAAAATCAAGATATTCTGGCACAAGCCCTCACCTACTTTTTTTTCTAGCAATTAGCTCTCTTCAAAGTATCTGTCAGTTAGACCTAGAAGTCCCCCTAGAGGTGTCTCATACATAAGTCTCATTTAGAGTGTTCTCGTGGAATATTTCACCTTCCTTTTTTTCTTCCCAGTTACCCATTTGTCATTTTGCAAGACCTCCTTGCTGTATTTGCTTTCCATTAGAGTGGCATTGTCCATGCCAAGGGTGGTGACTACAGATGTTTCTACAGCTTCCAGTTCTCAAGGTGTTCTGATGTTGCTGAGTTCATTCCAAAAGCTAGAGAATGGCCTACTTCCTGTCTAGAAGAATATATTTTGCCATATGTACATTGAAACAGCTCTCCTTATGAATAAAATATTATAACTTCACTCATTAAAAAAGTTTCTTTCAGTTTCACATCTACTTTATATTTACAGATGTTTAATCCCAGTTCAGTTGAAAACCATGCTTCCTTTCCAGTTTTACTTATTAGTTTAGACAAACATCAGTGTTGTTGATGACAGCAACAATATAAGTCAATGACTATAAAAATTAATTTGTAAAAAAATATAGAGAAAACATGTTGGGACAGGAAAAAATGGTATTTTTCATTAACAATTACTGATATCTATTTTATTAAATTTAAAAACACCATTAGAAATAACCAAGTCCTATTTAACCAAAACTGTTTATAAAAGATATGAATTTCTTAAAAATTGTTATCTATTAATTTCATTTTTAATGACTAAAACCTTTGGCATTAATCAACTCTCTCCTTTTGAATCATTGTACCATAATTTTACTCCCTAGATCTGAATTTTCATCTGCCTTTTCTTTGACGATCACTGCTGACATTTAGATAACCAAATAGTAGTAGTTGACATGATTGGTTAATGTTTTGTTTTGTTTTGTTTGAGACGGAGTCTTGCTCTGTCACCCAGGCTGGAGTGCACTGGCGTGATCTCTGCTCATTGCAACCTCTTCCTCTGGGGTTCAAGCGATCCTCCCACCTCAGCCTCCAGAGTAGCTGGGACTACAGGCATCTGCCACCATGCCCGGCTATTTTTTGTATTTTTAGTACGGATGGGGTTTCACCATGTTGCCCAGGCTGGTCTCAAACTCCTGGCTTCAGGTGATCTGCCCACCTCAGCTTCCCTAAAGTGCTGAGAATCCAGACGTGAGCCATCACACCCAGCCAATCGGTTAATTTTTACATTCACACTATCTCTAGAATCCATTTTCTCTCCCAATGACTATTTACATTTTGGTTCGGGTCCTAAACTGATCTGAAAATAGAATTCCACTGTGGTAACCTTTCCTGATTTCAATCACTCTTTTGGAATTCTGCGAGATCATTGTTAACCAAGCTATTGGCATGTTGGAATTTATGGGTTTTGGTGTTAAGATTCAGGTACTGACAAGATCTGAAAAGTGGTCATTAAGTATGATTTGCTGAAGCAGTAGAAATTTTTGACCTTTAAAATGAGTTTGTTGAAGTCACTTTGATTTTGATATCAATTGTTGATTAAAAAAGAATAATTCAGGTTCTAGAATGGCATTATCCACTCTATCAGATATCGAGCCAATTGTGTCCATAGATTACTTTCTTTCACAAAGTACAGACTTCCTAAATGATATTTCACATATTATTTATTATTATATTCTTATCTCAAGATAAGATACATTTATACATTTACATGAATAGAAATTGAGATAAGACTACAATAATACATTTATACATTTACATGAATAAATGTAAATGATCATCAGGGGAGAATAAGGATTATAACTGAATTGATTGTACAGCCAGATTACCCAGGATATTTGGTGTTTATACCACTACATGGAATAACTTTTATTGCCCCTATTTAACTTCCCAAAGTGCCCAATATTGCTTAATAAATTTTATGGCCACCTAGTTATAACCTATATTTCTGAGTGAAACCTTGTGACTTTTTCCTACTTTGCCATATTATATTATTCCCAATTTTGAGTAGATTATTTAAACATATTCAAAATGTATCATAAATGAATAAGCAAGTCACATCCAGATTCAGGAACTGCTATTGCTATGGGTCCTCAGATACTGGTTCAAGTACACTGTATAGTGTTATTTGCAACAAGTATGCTTAAAATACCAGTTACATTTTTCTAAACCTACTATCTGGATGGCTATAGGTGAATTATAATTTATTTATGATTATAAATATATATTAAATGAAAGAAAAAATAGCAAGTAAGTGAAAACTGTGTGAAGAATAAAGATAAGAAGGTAGCCAATTACACTGATAATTTGCCTGTGACAAACTCCTCCAGTGTCTAAATATATTCACTAAGATTAATCCTTCCATTCAAGATTGGATAGCATGTATTCAGTGAATTATATGTTAGATTTTTATTTTGTGCTATGTAATTTTAAATACGGACATAATAGAAGACTCTACCCCGTGAGCCTCAGTCTTTTAAAGGCAGAAAGAGAAGTCTTGTAGTTTTCAATATAAGGGAGAGGTTATTTCCTCAGTCTGAACTCCTGTAGCACGCTGTATCCAACAAAGCACTTTATGTCTGCGTGACTTCTATTTGCTTTTGAAAAAGCACTAATTCAGGTTACAGAATATTTTCACCTTTCTTCATAATTATATTCCACTTCATTTGAAATCACACAAGACTTTTATATTGTAAAACATTAGAAAAGGCAGATAAATGACACATTTTTAAAAGTTATTAAACAGAGAGAAGCAAGCATTGATGTTATTATTTTAATAGTGAATCCTTTCAGATATCTCTCTATGCTTATATGATGTATAATAGTAACGGACCAAAACCCTCAATGCAGATGACCTTCATTCAAATCTCAGCTCCACCACTTACTAGCTATGTGACACTGGGCACATGACACAGTCTCCCAGAGGGTCAATTTCCTAAGCAATGCAATGGGAATCATGGATTATGTGTATATGTATACTTCATGTGGGTTTTTTAAATTAATACATATAGAACTTAAATGAACATTTTGTATATTGGCTGCTCATTATATTAAGACATATTTTATATAATCATGTATGTGGAAATTATGTGTAATAATCTAATGTAAGTATTATTTACTTAAGAGTATATATATATTAGTTGCTATATCATACTTCTTTGTGTGAATATTCTCTGTTTTATTGATCAGTATTGTTGAAACCATTTTAAAAGTTTATTTTTTTCTTAAATCATAAAATGTATGTCTATTGTAACAAAAATGATTTAAAACATAAAGTATAAAAACTCACAAAGTGTATGTATGCAGAAGCAGATAAAATTTCAGATATTAGGCTTCTCCTAGTCTATACTATAACAAAAATATATTTTGCAATCCTATCTCACCAAGATCCTACTTTAGTGGACATTTTGCTCTATCCCCTCATCACTGTATACTCATGGTCCATCATCAAAACCATTCATTTGCAATCCAATCCCATTCCCCATGCTGCTCTGATTTTCTTTTTTTGGGGGGGCTGGCAAATCTAAAATCTTGGTAGAACAATTATTTTATCTGTCTACATTCTCTATGCATATACCCAAGCAGTTGGGCATTACAGCAAATATCACAAAACCAGGCTAAAATACTTTTATTTTAAATTTACTCTAAAACATAGACCTAAAATAATCTCTCAACATCACCTGAATATTTTATTTTTTGCCTGGTAAATTCACTTTCTGTCTCTTCAAGCTGTTGGCTATCTTCGTTTGTCCTGAAAAATCTTAACACTTCCTTCTCCTAACTTACTTGAAGGCAATGAAATAGTATTAGTCTTCACTGTGGAGAGGAAGAAGACGTAGAAAACATCTCATCTTCTTCTCAATGAATCTGCACAGAAACTTGACTCAATAACTAAATTATCAATTGTCCCTTCTGTTACAATGAAAGAAGATTCCTTAACCTCAAAGACTAGGTCTTTATCTTGTGCTTTCGATGCTAGAGCATCCTTTTTTCAAGGACTCTGTTTCAGCCTTGCTTTATTCACCATTGTTAATCTTTTTCACTCAACTCAATCATTCCCATGGCCTAAACATGTCCTTATTTATTTATTTTTACTTTTATTAACAAAAATCAACTCTTTAACTGTATTCCCTGTAGATACCAACCCATTCCTCTAAGCAACTTCTCAAAATAAGGAAAAAGTATTATACAAAGGGTAGCCTCTATTTGTTGTTGTAATATTCTACAATCCTATTGGCCTTCACCTTCTCTAATCTGCTTTCTGTTTCCACCAATAAACTAAAACTTTTTTCTCCTCTCCTTGAGGTCACCTTTCGGAATCATTCCAGGTGCCAATCACTTGCCTTTTTTGAAACACATTTTCTTTTAAATTTCTGTAAATGCTTGTTCTCCTGCTTTATCCTTACCCAATGGATACTTCTCATTCTCTGCTCCTGCTTTTTCTTTACTATTGGGACGCTAAATGTTGAAAAGCCTTAAGACTCAATCCTTGCTGTTAATGTGCAAATTTTATCTCCAAGTATAACCTTTTCTATAAGTTCAGGTGTTGTAAGAAAAACCAGGTTCTTGTCACAGGACCAGGAAAGATTAGGCTCATAGACACTTTGAAGGGTGAGGGAGAACGGAATTTATTGGGTGAAAAGGAAAAAACTCAGCAAAGTGACAGGGGTTCCTGTTAATAGGTCCCCATCTCATAGATTGAATCCCAGATTACCACACAGGAACAGGAGAGGCCAGGCTCCTCCCCGCTGCAAACAGCAGGAAATTCCCAAGTCCGCACTCAATCTTCCCAGTGAGCAGGCTGGTCTGAGATTCCCTGGACCGGCAGTTCTGTTTTTCAACCTTCAGGCTGTTTTAGACTTGAAGACGAGGTTTCCAGGGGGACCCTTGGCTGCCTCCTGTCTCTATTACTAGCTTTGCATACATAATGACCTATTTGATATTTACTATGAGATTTAATATATCCTAAGTAGAACTTACTACTTAATGATAATCACAACTTGTTTTTCTCACATTATTGTCACAGCTTTTCACACAAAGGAAACAAAAAGCAAAGAACCAAACAGGCAAAACAAAACAAAACAAAATCCCATTAGATATTATCCTCAACTACACCTCGTTTTTAATTTGAGCTTTCAAGCCAGCAGTAAAATCCCTCTTGCCTCTAAAACCTGGTTCATTTCACTCTACTTCTTTTATCTTCTTTGCTTCTTTCTTTGTCTTTACAATGATTATATCTCACCTATACCACTAACAGTTTCATAAAGGAATTCTCTGCCCACTTTCTTCTGTCCTATGATATATTATTTAGATAGTGTCTAGAGTGCTGTTTTAAAAGCATGATTACAAAAAGTGTTTAGAAATTAACATAAGAGAATATCTTAAGACACAAAAAGCCATAACTCAAAGGAAAAAAATTGCAGTGAAATAGATTAAGGCCTAATATTGAAAAGTTGTCATGAAAAAAATGAAAAGATAGGTCTCTGGTGGGGAATATCTTTACCGTTTATAAATCATATGAAGGACTCACAAACAGTGCATTAACAAACTCAAAAATATAAGAAAATGCAGACTGCCCAATTAAAAATGGAAACATGGACTCAGTAAAAGAGCATATCTATATTATCAAATAACATATAAAGAGATGCTCATTATAATTATTAGAAAAATAAAATTTAAATTTACATGAGGTATCACTATCATATAGCCAAAAATAAAAGGACTGATAATATCAGGTATTATCAAGGATATGGAGCAACTGAAACTCCCATACGCTGCAAATGGGAGTATACATTTGATAACTGATTTGCAAAACCTTACAGCAAAGTAAAAATATAACCCAATAATCCACCATTTCTAGATACTTTGAGTGTACCAAAAGACATTAAGGGAATGTTATAGCAGTAATAGTCATAGAAGCTCCAACATGGAAACAACAAAAGTGTCCAATTAAAATTAATACATTATAATAATGGAATGGCATATAGCCACGAAAAAAATACTATTGCTATACAAATCACACAGTTGAATTACATAAGCATAATATTCACGATATTGACAAATCAGGGTTATTTGAATGCAAGCTAAAAGAACTATATAAAAAAGATTTTCTGAGGAAGAAGAAAGAAATGGAAAATGTAAAAAATATATTTTTGTTTCTCTCTCATAATTTTTAATGTATTCTGCCTATTTGGCACAGTTATGAGCTATGATATAAATTAATTCATACTGCATATGAATTAGTATATGCAATTATCTCCACTGGTGTTACAGTGAGAATTTCATATCAGATTATGGCAAATGAGCAACCTGGTTATTTACTTTCACTGATGTTCTAAATTTTCAAATTTATTTTGAAATACTATATTTTATTGCATAATTTTGAGAGGTTGTACCTATCTGAGACCACTCTAAAAGTAAGCATATTTTCCTTAATTTTACATAGGAAAACAATATGTTAAGGAAGTTAAATTAAGTACATACAACCAGAAGATGTCAGGCTGAAGTAACTACATTCAAAGATAAAGGCTATTATACCTTATTGCAAATATTTATTTTTGTATAACAAACCACCTTCAAACTCGATAGCTTCAAGCAAGAAGAATCATTTTATTGACATATCTCACGATACTGATGTTGACTTCACACATCTATGTGATTCTTCTTCAACATCTCTGTTCCAGTTAGTAGATGGGATTAGGTTCTCTTGAAGGATTTCTCACTCTCATGTCAACCAGTTGATGCTAGCTCTAGTCTGGGTGCTCACCTGGTGCAGTAATCCTGAAAACCTGGACATAAACTTTCCTTAGGCCTGGTAATCTTCATAGCATGGCTTGGTTACTTTAGAGGGTATCTTATCCCCGGATTACACAGCAGAAGTTTAATCAATTTTAATGACAATCTCACAAATCAAGTAGTGTCGTGTCCCCACAGTCACAGCATTACCCAAATTCAAGTACGAAAGACCCAAACCCCAACTCTTGGTGGAGAAGTAGCAACCATAATAGCCATTCTAAATGGGGTGATGTGGTATCCTATTGTGGTTTTGATTTGCATTTCCTTGATGCTTAGTTACACTGAACATATTTTCATATACTTGTTAGACATTAATACGTCATTTTGGAGAAGCTTATTCATTTGTTTCAAAATTTTTGCCCATATTTTAATCAGAATTTTTGTGTATGTTGGGGAGGTTGAGTTTATTATGTTTTGAATATCAATCCCTTGTCCAATTAATAGTTTGAAAATATATTTCTCCCATTATACAAGTTGTCTTGACTCATTTCCTTTTCTGTGAAGAAGGTTTTTAGTTTGATATAATCCCTTTTTTCTACTTATGCTTTTTTTTTAATTTGCCTGTGCTTTTAAGTTCTTACCCATAAAATCTTTGCCCAGACCAACGTCCTGAAGCATGTTCCCTGTGTTTTCTTCTAGTAGTTTTATAGGTTTGGGTTTTACATTTAAGTATTTAATGCATTTTGAGTTAATTTTTGTGTATGGTGAGAGAAAGGGGTTTAGTTTCATTCATCTGCTTATGGATATTCTATTTTCCTAGCACCATTTGTGGAAGAGGTTTTCCTTTCTCCAGTATATTCTTGCTACCTTTGTTGAAAATCAGTTGGCTGTAAATATATGAATCTAGTTCAAGGTTCTCTATTTTATTCCATTGGTTTATATAACCGTTTGTTTGTGTGTTTGTTTGTTTGTTTTTACCAGTACCAGTCTGTTTTTGTTACTATAGTTTGTAGTATATTTCAAAGTCAGGTAGTGTGATGCCTCAAATTTAGCTTTTTTTCGCTCAGGATTGCTTTGGCTACTCAAAATCTCTTGTAGTTCCATACAAATTTTAGAATTACTTTTCTATTTCTATAAAGAACTTCATAGGTAATTTAATTAATATTTTATTAAATCTATAGATTGCTTTGGGTATTATAATCACTTTAACAATATTAACTCTCCCAATTTGTGTGCATGTTTTCTCTTTCCATTTTTTTTTTTGTGTGTCCTCTTCAATTTCTTTCATTAGAGTTTTATACATTTTGTTGTAGATATCTTTCACCTCCCTGGTTAAATTTATTCCTAGGTGTTTTATTATTTTTGTAGCTATTGTGAATGAAATTGCTTTCAATTTCTTCTTCAGCTAGCTCTTTACACATATATAAAAGCACTGATGATTTATATATGTTGATTCTGTGTCCTATAACTTTACTGAATTCATTGATCCGCTCTCAGAGTTTCTTGGTGAGTCTTTGGCTTTTTTGCGAAATAAATATATCTAATTTGTTGAGAGTTTTTAATTAAAAGGATACTGAATTTTATCAAATTCCTTTTTGCATCTACTTTTGTCCTTCATTCTAATGATGTTACTTATTGTATTTATTGATTTTTGTGTTTTGAACCATCATTGCATCCCTGAGGTAAATCTCATTTGATTATTGTGTATAAAATTTTGATGTGTTGTTGGATTTGGTTTGCTAGTATTTTGCTGAGGATTTTTTGCATCTGTGTTCATCAGAGGTATTGGCTTATGGCTGTTTTTGTTGTTGTTGTTGTGTCTCTGTCTGGTTTTGCTATCAGGGTAATGCTGGCCTTATATAAGGAGTCAGAATGAATTTCTTCCTCTTCATTTTTTTGCAATAGTTTGAGAAAATTTATATTAGTTCTTCTTCAAAAGTTTGTTAGAATTCAGCAGGGAAACTATCCGGTGCTCAGATTTTCTTTTTTGGGAGACATTATATTATTGATTTAATCTCATTACTTGTCATTTGTCTGTTTTTATTGTTGTCGTTGTTTTTCTGGTTTATCTCAGTATGTTATATGTGTACAGGAATGTATACATTTCCTCTAGATTTTCTACCTTGTTGCCATATAGTTGTTCATAATAATCTTTAATGATTCTTTGTATTTCTGTGGTATCAGAATCTTTGAGCTTTCTGTATTTGAATGTTTCTACTTCTCCCAAGACTAGGGAAGTTTTCCTCTATTACTTAGTTAAATTGGTTTTCTATTCCTTTTCTTGCTTTTAATCCTTCTGGAACTCCCATAATACAAATATATGCTTGCTTAATGGTGGCCCATATGTCTTGTAGGCTTTCTTCATTTTTCAATTCTTTTTTTTGTCTGACTGTTATTTCAAAAGATCAATTTTTAATTTTAGAAAATTTTTTTACTTCATCTAGCCCATTAAAGTTCTCAATAAATTTTTTATTAAATTCTCCAGTTTTCCAATCATTAATTGTTTTTCTAATTTTTTGGATTGTTTATCTGTGTTCTCTTGTGTCTCTGAGTTTTCTTAAGGTCATTATTTTGACATTTTTTCTGGCATTTCATAAATTTTCTTTTCTTGGAGATCTTTTACTGAAGAATTATTGTGTTCCTTTGGAGGTAACATGCTTCCTTACTTTTTCAGATTTCTTGAGCTTTTACATTGATATCTATGCATCTGGTGGAACAGTTTCATGCAGTAGCTTTCATAGGGAATTTTTTTTTTCCTGTGGATGTATCCAATAATGTCACTTAGGTAGAATGCTTTGGCTTTGGTCCTGGGTTGTTGCAGTGGTATAGTCCCCATATGATTTATTTGGGTGTCATCAACGTCAGAGGTGTCTCAGTAACCTAGGCTGTGTTGTTGTTGTTGTTGTTGTTGTTGAGCCTGTGGCACAGCTTTGCTGGGGATGCAGACCCTAAGCAGGCCAGTCATTGGACCCTAGTAGTGCAGACGCAGGTGCATAGCAGCTTTACTGTTAGAAGTGATGGGATTGCTGGTGGCAGCATCCACCCCAGACAGGTGGCTCTCAGGCTCTTGTGGGTAGGTACATTGGTTAGCTCTGTTTTGGGGGCAACCTTCCCACCTTCTCCCCAGGGTGTAAGGGTTTGCAAAGGCTTGGGATGTCAGCATGGCCCCAGGGGTGTGGAGATGCAGGAACACTGGGTCACAGGAACATCCACCAGGATGCACTCTAGTGGGAGTTCTGCTCACATAGCACTCTCAAAATTCTCTGTGAAATATGAGATATGACCCAGTGTGAGTTCCCTCTCTCTGGAGTAAAGTACTCACATGGACTCCAGGCAGCTCCCTATACTAGGCTCAGGGCTTATGAAGCTTTGGGATTCTCCTATAGTTAGAACTGCAGGTGCCCATGGTAGAAATGTGTACTGCTGGGCATCTCCTGCTTACCTTTTCTTCACCATGGCAAGTCCCTCTTGCCTCTGAGCAATCATAGTTGGGTGTGTTACCTCTCTCTGCACTGCCATCCTGAGTTTCTGTGCATCAGAGGGTCTTCATCACTTCCTTGCTGAATTCCAGTTTCTCTCTTAGATACATTATTTGTCCTGTAGTTATCTATTTGTTGTTTCAGTTCTACATTGTGGAAGAGGCTAGTTTTGAATGCCTCTAGTCAGACATCTTGATCTAAAGGAAACAATTAACAAAATATAAGTTGCCACTGCATGTCATTTTCATTATGACTTTTTACTTTGCAGAAAGTTAGTAGAAACATTAATATTGATAATGGAGTAAGTCATAAAACAATTGATT
This sequence comes from Nomascus leucogenys, assembly GCF_006542625.1. Classification (NCBI taxonomy): domain Eukaryota; kingdom Metazoa; phylum Chordata; class Mammalia; order Primates; family Hylobatidae; genus Nomascus; species Nomascus leucogenys. Next base: position 52,750,577 of record NC_044400.1, read on the forward strand.
TGTAAGCAGAGTTATTAATATATAAATACGTTTATAAATTTTGGATACTTACCAGTCCTCAATTTTGAGCTACTTTGTTTCCCAATACCTGAACCTATGTTTTAATAAAAAGGTCAGTTTTTTAAAAGTCTATTTGTTATTAGGATTATGTTCTGAAATTAATTTCTAAGAGATGTTTTGTAATCAATAGATATTCAATTCAGTATTCTAAATCTGATGAATTATCATATTTAAGTTTACAAACTGAAACTGTAGAGTCAATGTGATAATGACCTTGAAGTATAATAGTACTCTTTTAAATAATTTAATAATGATTCTGATTCTTTTACCAAAGAAACATATCACAGTTTTCTTTTGCCATGTTGCCTTTTCTTTAGATGATTGTTCAGCACCATCTAGAGCAATTTATTATGTTAATACAAAGTATAATGGAAAAGAAAGATTTTGTGTGATATTAAGCAGTAATTAAAACACTAGAATTAGAATCAATTTTTTAATATAACTGAAAATTCAATTATAAACCTTCTGTGACACAAATTACTTATCTTGGAGAGAGGCACAGGGGACTTGAAAATTATTAATAATTTGAATATGTATTTAATAAAATTATGAACTGATTGGCATGGGACTAGGAAAAAAGGGTGAATTTACAGTATATCCTTACAAATGTGTTAAATACACTATTTGAATTAAGACTCGAATTCATTTTTATTATGGTGTCTTTATATATTCAATTCCAAATTTAATTTTCACTATTTCTGCCAATATTTTATTTTCTATTCTTTTTACAATTTTTAAATTTAATGGATATAGTAGGTGTATACATGAGACATGCATTTTGATTCAGGCACACAATGTATAATAATTACATCAGGGTAAATAGGATATCCATCACGTCAAGCATTTATCACTTCTTTGTGTTACCAACACTTCAGTTATACTCTTTTATTTATTGCTAAAGGTACAAAAAATTATTGTTGACTATGGTCACTCTGTTGTGCTATAATTTCTATTCTCGAACCAAGAATATTAATTTTTTTGTAAGAGAAGGAAGAATGCATACCAATTTTCAAATGCATGACTAATTACAGGTTCATCTCTTTTCAAAAAAGGAAATACTCATACAAGATCACACACCATGGGAAATAATTACTTTATAAAAGGATACAATATGACAACTGTATTCTTTGATGGACTTATGACCTGAGAGCTTTAGTTGCTTTTCATTTCACAGCTTTACCAAATGTTATTCCAATGTCATTTCAGTTACCCATGTTACGTCTGTATATACTGAAAGCTGATTAAGTAAACAAGAACTAACATGCAGGACAATTGTATGTCAATATTCTTTTGTTTTTGGTTTTTTTGTGTGTGAAATTTTGGAGAAAAACAATAGCAACCTTTGGTTATTTTCTAAGATGTTTGTTATGTGGACTTTTGTAAAGTGAGTACTTAGACTATGATAATATCTTTATGTTTTACTTCTAGATTTCTTTCCACTGATTCTTCATATACTTGCAAATAGGGGCAGCTAAGGAGGTAGCCTATGGAGTCTTAACAATTTATTTTTAAAGAAATACAAGCATAAATATTAAAAATAATGACTATAGCAGTAGATGTGACATCTAATTCAGTTAAGTACAAACTATAACCTGTACAGTTATGAATGCTTTACATGAATTGACTCATTTAAAATTCACATTAATCCCCTGACTTAGGAAAATAAGGCAAAAAAAGGTTAATCTGCCCAAGGTTACAAGACTAATAAGTAGGAGGGTGGGCATTTGAACTGGGATTCACTACAGGGTCTCAACTTAACCATTAGAGAATAGAGAAAGAATTTCTGGTTTAAGTATTTGTGTAGTTGCTTAACATTTTCACTTTTGGTTTCCTTGTAGTTTTCTACTTTGTTCTGAATAAATAGAGTGTGTATGTAATTTTAAGACCAGCTCTGTGTAATGAAAAAGACAACATGGCATCATGTGATTCAATAACAAAAATTTATTAAGAAATGCTGTGAAACCTATGCAGATTCTTATCTTTTTTTTTGTTTTCTCTTTCAACTATTTTTCTCCTGCAAAATGTGTTTACTCATCATCTCTCAAATAACTATATATATTTTTCCCTAAATGACTGAAACCACTAAATATATTTATATATACACACAAAAGGATGACAGTTTTCATCCAATGAACAATGCCAAAACTGTAAGGGAATTTTTGTAAAAACAATTATTGAATGCTTACGAGGGAGGTCCCATAGTTAGCTAAGTTCGGTTTCTAAGGTGACTAATTTGAAGGATAGTGAATGTGTGCAATCATGTCTGTTAATTAGTCAGTTGCTACAACTTTTATTTATAATGAAATATTTAAGTAGCTTGTTCATACAATTGGATTTTTTGAGAAATATGCTAAATAGCCTCCCTGAATTGAATCATCTGTAATAATTTCCTGTCCTAAGAGCTTGCAATATGGAAGGAGATTCTCAGGTGAGGTTTTTCATACACTAAAGTTTGAGAACCACTGTCCTAGAAGACAGGTAATGCATTTTCTTAAATCTTTAATGGGATTCATATTTATATGAATTTTTTTCTAGATATTCAAGAAAAAGTTGGTAACAAGGAGGACTGTGCATTAAAGCTTAAAAATTTCCTAAACAAATTCATCATGATGTGTGAGAAGACGCAAATATCATTGTTCCCAGAGGCTCAATCACTTTAGAAACAGCAAGGAACTGGCTAGGTAGTTCTGATACATCTTTAGAGTACCTTGCACTTCAGAAAAACACCCATTGTATTTAGAAAATTTGCTTATCCATAAGCTTCACGATAAGATGTTTGTCTACATATCTTCTTACCTCATTTCTCTTGAAATATGTAGAGAATTATGGGGGCAGAGACTTTTACTCCATAGGCTACTGTGAGGTGTCTGGGCCAGTCAAGCCTTGGAAACCTTTTCGAAGAACTGTGTACATTCTATCCTTCCTTCCTTCCTTCCTTCCTTCCTTCCTTCCTTCCTTCCTTCCTTCCTTCTTTCCTTCCAGATTTCCTTCATAGACCCTATTTTACATTTCTACCCACCTCACCATTATGTTTATATCCAAGCATCTTTTGCATGAAAATTTGTATATCAGGTGGCCAGATCTGTTATTTTCCCCAAGAGTCTTCTGAGATATTCAGACACACCAGGTTATTACTCCCAGGACACTTAACTAGGAATGTTATCACAAGGAGACACTGGATTGTTTCCAGCACATTTTGGCTAAAGCCATGTGCCTGCACATTATGGAATTTATGTCCTTTTTTCTTCATTAGAATCATGACCATTATGGCAATGCAAGAGGAGATACTGAGTTGGTTACATTCATACTGACAATTTTCACTACAGAATCATAAATTAAGAAATATAATTACAGTATAACTATGGGATATGCTGAAATCACATTTGCTGGTGTTTATGGAATTTATTTCATTCAGGCACAGATTTAGAATGGAATGCAAGTGCTGTGGCACACATCCTTTACTTCACTTGATCCTCACAATAATTCTATGAGTTGAATCCATGATGTATATATTTTACTCTTGGGAATTGGAGTCAATGGACTTCACAAGGATGACTTAAGTGGCAAGTGAAAAACCTGGAAATTTAGCCTAGTGGTCTTAGGATTGTCTATTTCAATGAAATACATTTAAAACCTGAGAATAGGCCGGGCGCGGTGGCTCACGCTTGTAATCCCAGCACTTTGGGAGGCCGAGGCGGGCGGATCACGAGGTCAGGAGATCGAGACCACGGTGAAACCCCGTCTCTACTAAAAATACAAAAAAATTAGCCGGGCGTGGTGGCAGGCGCCTGTAGTCCCAGCTACTCGGAGAGGCTGAGGCAGGAGAATGGCGTGAACCCGGGAGGCGGAGCTTGCAGTGAGCCGAGATTGCGCCACTGCACTCCAGCCTGGGCGACAGAGAGAGACTCTGTCTCAAAAAAAAAAAGAAGTCATAAAACCTGAGAATAAATTTGTCTTTTCAATGTAGTTTCCATTTCTGAGCAGTAAAAGATAGATAAGTGATTAAAAACTATCATCTATTTCCACTACTCCCATTGTTTCTTAAAAATAGGTAAATAGTTTCATTAATAAAAAAGTTCGAACATTCTCAGAATGAACGCAGTACTTCACATGGACTTCACTGGGCTTAAATAAGAAATGTACTAGTTAGGAGTAGCTTTGGCAGCATGTAAATAGATCGTATTAGGGAGGCTAAATAAGAATTTCTTGTTATAAAAACAATATCTGGAAGACATAGTTTAGGCAGGGTGCAGTTCCTAAAAATATTTTTCAAGAACTCAAGTTTGTTTGTTTTAAGCTTCATTCTTGACTAAAATTTAGTTCTCACTATTTTAAGATGGTTGGTGTACTAGCAGGCATTGCCTCCACATTTTAGATAAAACTAAAAGAGAAATGTGTAGGACACATTCTAACTTTATGTTTCTCAGAAGCTCCATACTCAGTTTATCCACTTTTGCTAATGTCTAGGTTGCATGATCAAATCTATTTGCAAAGAATTATGGAATATAAAAGTTTTTATAGGTAACTTCTGCAACCAAGACTAAATTAAGATTTTGTTAGTAAGGAAGAAGAGCAAATTGGCATCCAGTGCATAGTTAGAAATATCTGTCATAAGAATTCATTACATTGCCCTTATTTTCTTTATTACATTACATACATGAGAATTTCATCCTCAATCAATCAGCATTGACCCTTGAATACGTGCTTGAGAAACACAATAGTTCCTGTCCTTTAACCATAAGCCTTCTGTTCTTTTCTCAGTTGTATTTTGTCTTTGAATGTAACATGTAAGACTGATATTAGGCATTCTGGAAATTTGTAGGAGCTATATGGCTGTGGTAGCTATATTCATTTGTATGTCTGGCAGATAACAGGTAAAGTTTGGGTGTGCATGTAGATTGACATTTTTCCTTGAAATTAGAAATATGGAATATTTCATTCCACATGCAATTTATTATTTCCCTTCTGATGAAAGATCAAGAATATGCTTAAAAATTAGTAGTAGAAGACTGGAAAAGTCACTTTTATAGGTCTTTCATGAGAACTTTGTTCTAATTCCAGTAACAAAGAACTGAATTTCAGAAGGAAAAAGTTTTGTGTATGTCATGAATCTTATGTAATGCATGCAAACTATCTTCTCAAATACTTATTCGACAGCATAGAATGTGTGTGGTGAGAGAGAGATTCTCTTTTCCCTTTTTTTTCCATACAAAGGTAAAATGATTCATCTCTGTTACTGGCAATTGTAGTATTTTTCTCACCCCTCTACTTTACAAAATAATATGAAAAAGATTCTGGCATTTCTTTTCAGATACATGAGCTTTGCTAATCAAAGTACAGACAGACAAAATAGAATGGATAAGAGCTTGAACTTGTTTGCACATGATCCAGAATAGCAGATTCAGTTCTATGTTATGCATACTCCGCAACTGTCAACAAGTTATTTAACATCTCTGGTTCCTGCTTATTGATAAAGTGGAAAAATATATAGAGCGCATTCTTTGCCAGGTTTTAATATAATTAAATAAGGCCATTTTCATAATGCACTTAGCCATGTGCTTAATATATTAGCTATTATTATTAATCATCTTCTTTGTTTTTCTCTAAGAAAACACTAATAAGTTTCAGATATCAATGCTGAGAGAGAGAGAAGATGTAAAGAAAAGAAAAAACAGGAAAGCTGAAAAATCATATTTGAGATGTCTTATGAGATGCATTTTTGACTTCACTAATGCTATTCTGCAAGAAAAGGAGTAATATTTTCCTAAAGATGAACTAAATTCGTGCCTCTCCATATTCTAGAAGTTCACAAAAAGAAAAAACATAGGCACTTAATAATTCATATGTTATTGGATTAAAACTAACACAGAACATATTCCAGTAATGAGACTTGAGAAAATATTTTCTAGATATTCATTAAAAACATTTTATCCGGTATACTGAACCAAACCTGCACAATAAAGACATGGAAATTATACTAGTGAAAAATACTCCACAGAAATTAATATTTATAATGCAATTCCGTCTTCTCCAAAACACATGTCTTCATACCTCCACTTGTATTTGGAGGAGTTGCATAAGAAGTTTAAGGCCCACATGGCTCTCCACCTCACCCCTCATTAAGAAGATGCAGAGCCAAGATGTAAAGGAAGACATATATAAATCCAAGGGTCACACCTTCCTCAAGGGGACAACAAATTCAATAAACTCTTTTTTACTAGCACAGCTAGAAAAGATATGTGGAAAACATCATCATATAAACATATATATATATATTTATATGTATACACAAATCTTTTTTTTTTGAGATGGAGTCTCGCTCTGTCACCCAGGCTGGAGTGCAGTGGAGTGATCTTGGCTCACTGCAACCTCTGCCTCCCGGGTTCAAGCGATTCTCCTGCCTCAGCCTCCCGAGTAGCTGGGATTACAGGTGCATGTGTCACCACGCTCAGCTAATTTTTGTATTTTTGGTAGAGACAAGGTTTCACCATGTTGGCCAGGATGATCTCAATCTCTCAACCTTGTGATCCACCTGCCTCGGCCTCCCAAAGTGCTGGAATTACAGGCGTGAGCCACCACACCTGGCCCATATCTTTTTATATTATATATATCTTTATATTATATATCTTATATTTTAATTAAAATATATTAAGACATATCTTTATATATATCTATATCATATATGATTATAAATATATCTCATATATCATGTATAAATATATATCTTATATATGAGAGATGTATATCAACTTATAGATATGTATGTCTAATATATAGGTATCTATATATAGATATATTTATATGTAAAATATATAAATCTGATATATATCTCATATATGATATCTAACATATATCTGATATATATTTATATATCTTATACAGATGTCAGATATGTATCAGACACATATGTTATGTATATCAGATATATACTTTTTTTTTCCAAGTGTTTGTGGCATGGATAACCATCTCCCCAGGCAAATTTGTATTATATGGGGTGTGTGTGTGTGTGTGTGCACACAAAAAAAAATTTTGTTGGGAAAAGATGTTAAGTTCTGGTTTTTGATTGTCAGAGAATGAAAAGACAGATCTTATGGCAGGATAACCAGATATTTCTGTCACACTTTTTATGGCGAATATTATTTTACTCAATATATATTTACACTGTGATAAAAAAAGTAAAACAAACAAACAACATATTATGGCAAAAATATATTTCGAAGCAAAGCAATATTATCTTTAATAATCTGATGTAACACAAAGCTAAAATTTAGAATCAATGAACTACAGGTCATTCCCAAAATAAACGTCATTTAAAAGTAAACATCATTTCTCAAACGTGTTCTTAATAAGAACGTGATCCTGTTAGTTTAGAATTACAGTGTTGCACAAGTCCAGAGGGTTCTGGTCACTTTGTGTTGTGTGAATATCAAGCCCTGAAGCAGAACTAAGTGGTTGGTATACCGTAGAGTTGTGCGCTGAAAACACCTTGAACTCTCAAATTACTGTGGAGGTAACTGGTGCTGCCAATTAAGAGTAGATTTATAAACTTTAATAATTAAATGATGAGGAAGATATTCAAGATATACAGAGCATCTGAGAAAATATTATAGCCTAGATAAGCACATACATACATTTATACACATGCGTGAGCACACACACCCACCCATCCCTTCTAAGAGTGTAAATCAATATTCCACCAACCTCTTTGGGACAGTCTTCCTCGTACCCTTTGTATTACATCAGACACAAAGAACTTTCACTTGCACAGTGCTCACTTCTAATATCAAAATAATCTTCTCCCAGGAGGAAAAAAAACAAATTATTGTATCTCAACATCAGTAATTTTTGCTTTGACATTGCATGATTTTGCCATCATTATACATTTTTTAAGTTTATTGTTGATCCTATGATGACCTGAATCAGATGAGGTGGTATTGAGTGCTCAATGCTCCCAATACCCAGTTATCCTATTCTTTCTTACTGAAGGAAGCAATGATATTTAGTCATTTCCTTGACTAGACAGAGTATCTTCCCCAATTGTATTTTCCAGTCTGTTTTACTACCAGTAGAAGCCATGTTACTATGTTCTGATTAATACATTCTGACTAATGTGAATCAGGCAGACTTGATTCTAGCTGAGGCCACAAATGTGCTTGGCAGGGTAGACTTGATACCTTTATATTTGTCATCACCATGACTTGTCTTGTTCACTTTTTCAAGGAGAATGGAAAGGTACACTGATCCCCTTTTTCTGTAAGAAATGTCTACAGAAGAGCTGCTGACCTTCATCAATGCACAAATGTGTGCTTGTGAACTAATAATTTGTTGTTTTAAGCCATTACATTTCTAGATAGTTTGTTTCACAGAATTATTGCTGCAATAGCATGTTGTCACATAATCCTGACTCTTTAAGTCTTTTTTATTTTATGTTTTCTGCCACTCACAGCTGAAACTATTTCTAGCTAAAACACTGCATACATGTATATTATCTTTTTAAGAATTAAACTTGTTTTAAATTTTCTTAATTCAGTGACAGAGGCATCTAAATTGTTATAATTGTCCGATGACTTGGCAAGCAAAAAGAGTGTAATGAAAAGGTCATCACTCCTTTTATTTATAAAGAACACATGATTAGCTTCTGCTAGCAGCATCTCATCTACTCTTTTAGGTGATGATAATTATCATAGGGTACATCTTTAAAATATTTTAGCTTGTTAAAGAAATCCTATTTAATTTTATTCTTATAATTGTTTTCTTGAGGAAAATAGTATTGTATACACTTTGCGATTTATGAAATAATTTAAACAAAAGACATTATGTACTCAAAGAAAATGGTATTTAGAGATTTATAGGCTTGGGTTGAAATGCCTAGTACTGCCCAAATAACCTTAGAAGTATTATTAAAACATTCAGTCACTTGCCTTGTCAGGAAAATAGAAATATTAATAATTTCTATGCAGTTTTGTGGTGGGGTACAATAATTATCTGATAGACTTTAATATTAAAAGAGTGTTATGAGCAAAGGAAGACACTTCTGAAATCATTAAGTAAATTTCCATGTAATCAAGTTCTTCCTTTGCATTTCCCAAACATTAATGACATGCAAAGGCCACAACAAAGTTCACTTAAATTCTCTCTTTACTTTCCTGAAGATTTTTCTTATACTTTGGAGGTCATGCTTCAAAATTGTTTGTCAATCTTCTTTAACATCCTTATTTTTCTTTTCCTTCGTGGCTTTTCTTTACTTCCATTTCCGTGTCACAAAGCACAAAAGATCCTCTAAAACTGGATAGAGGCCTCTTGGGAAATATGTGAGGGGGAAAGAAAACTGAACCAAATTCTTGAGAAAAGTAGGAGGGAAGAAAGATTGTCAATATTTTAATAAATTTCACCTATACATAGATGTCAACTTTCATGGTATTTCTTCAGGAAATGCCTTACCTGAATTTAATCATGAAGAAACATCTGATAAGTCCAAATTGAAGGGCATTCTGTAAAATAACTCATTCAAAAGTGTCAAGACCATAAAAGTCAAAGGAAGATTGAGAAATTATTTACAATTGAAGGAGATCAAAGAGACATGAAAACTAAATGAATGCATGAATCTGAAATGGATTACTTTGCTTTTATGGATTTTTTTTTTTTCTGAGACAGAGTCTCACTCTATTGCCCAGGCTGGAGTGCAGTGGCGCAATCTCGGCTCACTGCAACCTCCGCCTCCTGGGTTCAAGCGATTCTCCTGCCTCAGGCTCCCTTGACTATATAGAGTTATGTGTCGCTTAACAGGACAAGAGGAATGCTCTGAGAAATGTGTCATTAGGTGATTTTGCACTTGTGTAAGTAAACAATATACTTACACAAACCTAGATGGTATAGCCTGCTGTTGTACAGTTAGGCTATGTGGTATAGACTATTAGGCTACAAGCCTGTACAGCATGTTACTGTACTGAATACTGTAGGCAAATGTAACACAATGATAAGTATGAATGTATCTAAACATATCTAGACATAGAAAAGCTACATAAAAAAACACAGTATTATAACCTTATGAGACTACTATAATATATACAGTATGTCCTTGAGTGCAAAACTGTTAGGCAGCACATGGCTGTACATGGCTTCCAACATGCATAGCACTTGGTGTATAGTTAAAGCTCAACAGATGTTAATGTTATCATTATTTCATTTGATTGCAATTCTTTGAGTTTAAGAAACAAAAAATAACTATTATAACCATTTAATAGATAATATTACTCAGAAAGGTTGGGTAAAATGCCTAGGATCTTATAAATGAAAAAAGATGAAAACTAATTATAAATGAAGGAAAAAAGAATAAGAAACATATATATGTGTATGTGTGTGTGCGCGCGCGCACAGAGAGACATATATACATACATATGTAAACACACGTGTTTATGCTTTAATTTTAGTATTTAGTTACCTCATACTCTTCCTAATGAAAGACTTTTAGGAATTCCCGATATCCTTTTTTTTTTTTTGAGAGGGAGTCTCCCTCTGTCGCCCAGGCTGGAGTGCAGCTGCGCAATGTCTGCTCACTGCAAGCTCCACTCGCCCCGGGTTCATGCCATTCTCCTCCCTCAGCCTCCAGAGTAGCTGGGACTACAGGCTCCCGCCACCACGCCTGGCTAATTTTTTTGTATTTTTAGTAGAGACGGGGTTTCACTGTGTTCGCCAGGATGGTCTCCATCTCCTAACCTCATGATCTGCCTGCCTCAGCCTCCCAAAGTGTTGGGATTACAGGCATGAGCCACCGCGCCCGGCCCCTACTTTTTTAATTGAAGCATTACTTACATAAAACCATATACAGAAATCTTCAGTGTTCAACTCAATGTACAGCCAAGATGAGGTGTACATAAAAAACACCATGAAAAGTTTTCATAGATCGAAAACTCTACCTAGGCCAAGCACAGTGGCCCATGCCTATAATCCTACTGATTTGGGAGGCCAAGGCAGGAGAATCACTTGCGGTTAGGAGCTTGAGACCAACCTGGGCAACATAGTGAGACAGCATTTCTACAAAAAATAAAAAATAAATAAACACAAAATAAAACATTATGTAAGCATAGTGGCTGAAACATTATCCAGGCATGGTGGCATGTGTTTGGAGTCACAGCTACTCAGGAGACTGAAGTGGGAGGACCGCTTGAGCCCAACAGATCAAGGATGCAGTGAGCCATGATTGTGCCACAACACTCCAGCTGGGTGACAAAGCAAGACCCCGTCTCTAAAAACAAAAACAAAAAATTCTACCTAGATCAAGATGTAGAGTATTTCCAGCATTCCAGAGGGCATCCTCATGATCCCTTCCAATTAACATTCCTCCCCAAGTGGAACTACTATTCAGACCTCTATCTATAATACATAGAACACTTTTATCTATTTTAAAACAACAACAAATAAAACGATGCACGTTCTACTTTTTTTGTGTCTGATTTCTTTTTCTCAACATTACGTGCATGGAATAATTCACCCATTTTGTTGTACTGATCAGAAATTCTGTTTTTTTAATGATGTTTTCATTTTATAAATAAAAAAGTGTGTTTAGTTTTTATCCATTTGATGGCAATTAAATTGTTCCAGATTTGAGACAATTATGAGTATTTTTGTACATGTTTCTGGCATACCTAGGCATTCATTTCTTTTGGGCTATACCAGGAATGAATTGCTGGGCCTTATCATGCATGCATGACTAATTTTATTTAATAATGCCAAATATTTCTCAGCATGACTGCATGAATTTTTACTGCCACAAATACTATACGATTTGAAATTGCTCAATGTCTTTGCCAAAAATCAGTATTTTCAGTAGTTTAATTTACTCATTCTTGTTAATTGTAGGGTATCATTTTATTATTTATTAAATGAAGATTTTTAATTTATATTTCTCTGGTGACTAATGCTCATCGTACTTCATACATTCAATATATTTAGGCATCTCGTGTGTGGCACCTATCCAGAAATTCATTTTATTAAAACTTGATTGTCTGTCTTTTTTTTATTTTGTAGAAGTTCTTGTTGTAAAATAGATACAAATGCTTTGTAGGCTTTACCCATAGTTTTTTTTATTCTTTCCCAAGTTGTGAATTGGACATTTTAATGACATGTTTTGATGAACAAGAGATATTAATTTTAGTAAAGCCCAATTTATTCATTTTTTCTTATATGGCTAATCTCTTTTTTAGGTTTAGCATTTTAAATGTAATGAACAAAATGTAGAAAAAGGAATAAAAAGAATAATTGTGTTTTCTCATATGTATATGTAAATTTAATACATATATTTATAATACATACGTATATAAACACTTAAGTACGACAATTCTGTGAAGATACATATATATAATTTTAAGATGGCACACACACACACACACACACACTCTTTGAGATTACACTCTATATAGTACAAATTGTGTTGTGGAAAGTGCAAGCCAGAGCTTCAACATGATTTCAAGTAGTTTGTTTTCTCATAAAACTAAAACATTGTCTTTTACATTGTGTTTATATTAATATTATATACTTTTTATATACAGAGAATTTGCTAAGCTGAAGTGAAATTCCCTTTAGATTCAGCCTAATTTATGTCAAATACAAGATTGATAGGATTTACATTTTTATAATTCTACTCTTATTTTGTTTTTGTCAGCACAGAAGCATCCCTAAAACGGTGACTATAATCAATCTTGAAACAAAGAACACAACTAGAAATAATGGCTCAATAAGGCAAGAAAGGGAAAGAAAAATGTATTGATAAGATGTCACTACAAATCAGCATCAAATTAAGGTCTTCACAATGTTATACTCTTTTTACCTTTTGTTTCAATTGAGTGAAATAAGATTAAATCACATATTAGACTCAGAAGGAAAACTAATCAGCTTAATTTGAACACTTGATTTCTTGTAAATTTCATTCACATTGGAAATATCATTAAGTTATGTTTCTTAAAACAGAAAGGAACATTTTAGTTATAAAATAATTTTGCAAAGTATAGATAAACAAAATAAATTTTATTTTTGGTTAAAGTACAGTTTAGTTTTATCATTGTTAAATGAATGGAATTATAAAAACATTAATACCGAAATATATATTTCAAACTGAATTTTATTTTAAATTTAGTAAATAACTTGCTATATGGAGAAAAAGAGAAAAAAAAATGACAGTTTTGCCTAAAGTTATGAGGTGACAGATATTTCCACACTTTGTAATTTTTTGAAAATTATTTATTTTTCTTTTAGTTTTTAGGGTGTCTGTAGGTGTTAATTACACAAGTACCAAGAGCAATTAGAATTTCTAGTGTAATTCTAAAACTTTTAAAAGTGCAAATGGAAAAAAAAATCTGTGTATTCTTATGCAAATAATGGACTTTTCTAATATTCTTCCAATGTATTGACATTTGTTGATATATTCTAGCTTTTAACTCTTGATTTCTGAATATAAAAGGTGGAGAAAGTTTTTTTTATTATACTTTAAGTTCTGGGGTACATGTGCAGAACGTGCAGGTTTGTTACATAGGTATACACGTGCCATGGCCGTTTTAAGACAAATATTGACACTAAACAGTAAATCACTGCTTAATTTAGGACTTTCATATTCTTACTATTTTCCTTGAGACTTACAGTAATACATCATTGTTGAGCAAGTGTAGACTCATTGAAAGGTAACTATTAGTCTTATCGCATGTAATTTTTTTCCCATGCTTCCTAGGCATGGAGAACATATATATACAGACATCGTCAGAGATGTTGATTCTTCAAAGTTGTAGTGTCTCTGCAAAGTATTTGAAGATTAGACTTGCATAGACAAGATTGTGTCCCCCCAAAATTCATGTTGAAGTCTAAAACTCCAATCTGAAGATAGGGTCACTAAGGAGGTAATTAAGATTAAATAAAATTCATGAGGGTAAGGCCCTAATCCTATAGAAATGGTGCTCTTATAAGAAGAGAAAGAGACCAGAATGCACTCTTTTCGGGCACACATAAAAGACCATATGAGGACATAATGAGAAGGTAGCCATCTATAAGCTAAGGAGAGAGGCTTATCCAGAAACCAACCACGCTAACATCAGAATTATGCAAAAATAAAAATTCTACTGTTGGCCGGGCGCGGTGGCTCACGCTTGTAATCCTAGCACTTTGGGAGGCCGAGGCGGGCGGATCACGAGGTCAGGAGATCGAGACCACAGTGAAACCCTGTCTCTACTAAAAATACAAAAAAAATTAGCCGGGCGTGGTGGCGGGCGCCTGTAGTCCCAGCTACTCGGAGAGGCTGAGGCAGGAGAATGGCGTGAATCCGGGAGGCGGAGCTTGCAGTGAGCCGAGATTGTGCCACTGCACTCCAGCCTGGGTGACAGAGCAAGATCTGTCTAAAAAAAAAAAAAAAAAAAAATTCTACTGTTTAAGCCATGCCGTCTTTTGTAATTGCAGCCCAAGCTGACTATCACAGGATTTATCCAGTTGACTTCAGCAATAATTATCATCAAAGTTTCCTATGGTTAAAACCAAAACTTTTAAATAGAGATATTTGAAGTATATATGTTTACATCATAATTACAATGGATGTGGGTGCAATATCTTTATTATTTAGTTCAATATGAAAGAACTTTTCCATTTTTATGCTTAACTAATCATAAATTATCTACAATGAGACCTCTCATTGTAATGTAGACATGCTTACTAGTATTCTGCACCTCCACTCGTGCAATAGATTACACTAAAAGTGTCTTCCTTAATGTGTTCACTTATCACATTCCTGTCCATATTTAAATCTTATTTTCCAAGGCCAACCAAATGCTCATATATTCTATGAAGACTTTTGCTTGTATCAATTTTGATTGACTTTTTATTCACTGTACTTTCACACACTTACTTAAGCAATTATTTATCAATATTCTTTAACTGTGATTTAATATATCCTCCCAATTAAATACGTTTTTAAAGAGTCTGTATAATACTATTTTGTTTTCTGGATAATAAATAAGGCACCATTTTGACATCAAATAGATTTGAGTTCAAACTGCCACCGTCCTTAATATTATGTCTGTGCCTCTTAAAAGAGTCACTTTGTGTCCTGGTCTTTAAAATAGGGGTGATACTGCCCATTCCATTCTTTTAATATAGGCATTTATATCTATCTATCTATATATAAATCACTAACAAACCACTTCCTGACACAAAATAACAGTCCAAAATGTATTAGCTATTAATATACGTAGTTTTATATTATAGTTATTGTTAATTTATGATTATTTTTCATATTAATTTACTAGCTACTTCTCTTGCTGAATAATATACTTGCTAGATAATATGATTAAATTATTTATTAAGGCAAAATAATTATAAAAAAATACAATTTCGAAAGTACTATTCACAAAATACAAATGAAATGCTACTAAAAATAAAGTGAATATAATTACCTCTAGAAAACTTTCAGTTTTAAAAGAGAACTGCAATGCATATTTACATTATGAAAAACAGAAGGTGCTGAATTTTACATGTCACACACAAAATATTGGAGTTCAAAAGTGAGAAAGATAATTTCTGCTTGAGGAAAATATCAGCATATAGATTGTATTTGCATAAAGCCTGGTGGAATTATTATATTTTTAGCATATTGAAATGAGTAATAGTGATTTTCAGGCAGAGAAAAATACTACTGGTAAAGGCATGGGGCTCTTGCAAAGCAGTATATTGTATGATTTATCTTTGAGCATGTAGGCTGTGCAGATTAGAAAAGATCAATAAGGTCAAAAAGAGGTTTTGCAGAGTTTGCGGTCAACTTTGAATGCCAGGCTCAAGTTCTACTCTGATTTTGGCAGAGAGTCATGGAGAAAATTGATCACTGGCAGTAGCAACATATGAGTACGTAAGAATGGCTTGTGAGTGATGGAGGTGAGGGGCAAGTAGCACTTTAAGGAATTGTTCCCATAGTCCAAGGTGATGGGTAATTAAGACCCGGACTGGGAAAATGAGAGTAAGTAAATTAAACACATTTAGATTAAAGATGAACATTTTTCCGAGAATGCACGTAAAAATCAAGATAGAACAAATTTTCTGAGAAACTCTCCCATTTTGTCCAAACCGTGCAGTTTTATCAGTATTATCTTCCTTTATTAGTTACATTTAGAAAGACTAAGTTAGAAAGATTGTGAAAAACTTTAAGAAGAGGTCAAAATGAATTTGATTATTTGGTTGAAAACTAAACATGACACATAATAAGTGATATCTTTTATTAAATTCTGACAGAAGTGAAAAGCTATTTAGCAGAATTTTTTTGAGGAAAATATTAACAGATGAAATAAATATTAGCAGATCATGAAGATGTCAAAAATAATGAGGATGATGTTTGATGGATCTGATGGGACCCAACATTTGCCATGACTTTATTGATTAAGTATCTTAAGTTGTTAACATTTGGGGAAATTGGAATGTTAAAATTTATACTTGCAAAATGTGTTTGTAAGAAAAAAATAAGAATTCACTCTCTTGCTAGTATATATTCTCTAAGAAGAATATTAAATGAAAATTTTTAACAGTCTAAGGAAATTTTCTGCACTTTCAAAATACTAAATTACGTGTTAAGGAATAAATCTTATTGACAGAAACAGCAATAAAAGCTATACAAATAATTTTCTTATACTGACATATTTTCTTCAGAATTGTAATGCTGAATTCGGTTTTCACTTAAGACATGGACTACCACAGTGTAACAGCTTGCCAGCACAAAAGTTCATCATTTCAATCACCTTAAGAATAACCCCCATTCCCATGGGATTGATTTCAACCAGAAAGAATTCAGCAGTGGAGCAAAAATACTAGTCAAATTTAATAAGGCTGACAGTTTCTGACTTATTGTCTGGTTTACTCAGGGACGGCAATCTCTTTGAAGTGACATAAACATGAAACCCAAGAATAAGTGTTTATATGAATGATGATTTTTACTCTAAGTATTCCATTCCAAAGCAGAGTTTTTCTGTATGAATTTGTGGGATGAAATAAAAAAAATTATTCCTCTGTGCATAAGTAAATGAGTAATTAATAAGAATAGCAAGCAAGGAAATTACAATTCAGTTCTCTAAACAGTGATTTTTGTCCCATTAGCATTTTAGGTTCTTAAAAATTCTATTTCTTAAGCTCCATGAAGCAATGAAACCTGTCCGCTGTAGACTGAATAATAAAACCCACAGGCCATGGAAACTGACTTGCAAAAAAAGAATGATTTATAGCCTCGACCTTTGATCTTTGCAGAATCTGAAAAGTTCACCCTGTACTGAGATGGAAAGAAGTTTTATTAGGAAATGAAAATAATCCAACTTGTTAAAAAGAATATGAAAGTTTTATCCTTTGCAGATAATTCAAAGCTCCTGAAAACAAAGTCCCTCGAGTTACAGTCAGATAGGAGGAAACCATACCTTCCCTTGTTTCCTTCTCTTCTTCAATAATAGTTCTCTTCAGGAGGAATTGATAAATGTTTCCACTAAGACCATGACTGCACAGCTACCACAGAACCTGGTATACGCATAAAAGCGTCACTGAAGTGAATAGCGTTTGGCTAACGTAAACTGAGTAGTTGTCTATGTGTGTTTATAATCAAATTCACTAACTTTCCAGGTAGTTCAATTAAACTGTACCAAATTAATTCTTTTGAGAATAAAAAAAGCCAACTTGCAAAATTGTAAATGACCTCAATTGAATCAGCTAAAAAAAATGCACTGAAATTGAACTATCTAAAGAACTGACCTTGAAAAGCCTCCATGTGCCATTATAATCCTTTTAAATTAAATTATCACTTCGAATTATTTACTTGTTGTTTAATTCCCTTACATTTTCTTACATTTCCAACCTTTTAGCTCACCTTTGTCACAAAATTTTCTACAGGCAGGGAAAAAAATGAAAAGGATACTTTCATTATAATGATGTCCTGTTGATTCTATATCTAGAGTCATTTTGATTCAGGAAGTTGCTCTGAGGTTCAATGGATGTTTGCCAGAATTTTGGTCTGTGAGAGCTAAGTACTTCTTGTTATATGGAGTGAGAAATACTGCCAGCATGGAAATAAGTGTACTCCCTTTACCCACCCAGAGTTAAAAATCTGGAAGGAAAAGCAAAAGCTGTTATCATGCATGTCAATATCCTCTGTCTATATCTCTTGTATCCAGGTGTGAGTTACATGATATACACATACCACACAGCGTAAATACTTGTTGAATAAATCGAATAAATACATATACATGACTGAAATAATGAGAATGATTTTCATGAGCCACCCTCAAATAGTAGGTTCATTACTTTGTGGGAATGCCATGACAACATAAGCAAATTAACTCTCTTAACTTCATTCTTTTATTTCTTGGGTTCTTTCCTGATTTTTGCCATAATAATATTTCACAATCTCGAGTGTGCATAATGTGTGTGTCTCTCTGTGTGTAAATACACAACTTGCCCTGCCAAATTAACTTGCAAGAGCTCTTAAGAAATCAACAGAATGTTAGGCCAGGCGTGGTGGCTCATGCCTGAAACCCCAGAGCTTTGGGAGGCTGAGGCGGGTGGATCATGAGGTCAGGAGATCGAGACCATCCTGGCTAACACGGTGAAACCCTGTCTCTACTAAAAATACAAAAAAAATTCGCTGGTCGTGGTGGTGGGCACCTGTAGTCCCAGCTGCTTGGGAGGCTGAGGCAGGAGGAGAATGGTGTGAACCTGGGAGGCGGAGCTTGCAGTTAGTCGAGATCGTGCCACTGCACTCTAGCCTGGGCAACAGAGGGAAAGTCCGTCTCAAAAAAAAAAAAAAAAAAAAAGTTAACAGAATGTTTTTGATTTGCCATGTAAACGAATTGTTAATATAGCTAGGGAAGCAATAAGTTAAAATGACTATCATGCAACTAAAATATGCTAGATAAATGCACACATATTTTCTGACAGGGTTTGTAATCCATACTAATTTTTGTTGTTTAAAATTAGAAATCAATAGAGCTGCATATAGCTATATAACTATATAACACAGTGTCCAGTGTCGTCAGAAATATATTTTTTTAAGAGCAAGTTTCTTCTTTCATTTCTTCAGCAGCATGCCCCTTCTCATATATTCAGTTATGCTACATTGCTTGAGGCCATGCTTCTGTGAATCCTTAACATGTTTCTGCTGCCCTCTCTGCTTGCAATTACCCCCATTTCAGCTCGCTTTACAGCAGCAGTTGGATATCCTGCCGTCTTCTATTCTCTGCACACGTGCAGCTCAGTTGAGCTGTGCTATGATGAATATTGTTTCAATGTTGCCAGATCAGTTATACCACAGGACTGTCTTTTTGGTGGCTGTGCTTCTATCACTGCTGTACAGTAGTGCTGAGAGGTAGGTTGATGAAACAAACTCTGAAGACTTATATCTTATGGATTATAAGAAACTTCCAGAATAAGCAAGCCCTGCTTAGGGTGCCTGGGCTGCTCCAGCACAGTCTTGGTTGAAGTATAGAGTATCAGAATTCCTCTGGAAGTCACACCTAAGCTGACCCCAACAGTGCTCCACAAATCTGATTAGTTTAAGATTCATCTTTTAAGGTACTATGAACATATTTTTCCTCTGTGTTTGCCATGGATACTAAGAGGAGAGAAACTATGGCTTATCCACCCAGATTTGCCCTGAATGTTTTCTGGTACAAAGTAGGAGTGCACAAATGCATTGATAGCATAAAGAGGAACTAGATGCTAAATTGTAAAGTGAGATGCAACTTTGGCAATATAAAAGAGTTTTACAGCTGCCATTTCTGATACTTTTCTTCCTAGTCCTCACTGGATCAATGCTTGCCATAGGTGAAGAGATTTTATTTTTTCCAGGAAAGGAAAAACACACACAAAAAAGAAAAGAAAGAAAAAAAGTTATTGAATATATTAACAGATTTTGTAAAGTTCAAGGAGTGGGAACTTATATCTGATAAGTCAGGTGACTTTAGATTTTCAAACACTAAGGGTTTGAGAATGAAAAAGCTTTTATTTTTTTTAATCCAAAAGAATAAGAATACCATGGATCAGAGCATAGTTTACACTTTAAAGAAACTGATGTGTATGTGTGTGCATGTGTGTGTGTGCTTGTGTGTGTGTGCATTTTGTGTTGGGGGTGGGGGATATGTTGATTACAGAAGAGCAGATTTTCAACCAAAAGGAAATAATCTAGAATAATCTAGGCATATCCCTAGAAAGAATACATAGAAAAGGGAAGAACAAAAATGATCACAACATCATAAATGAAGGTTTCTACTTTCCCCTAGGACGTAAGTTAAGTTACAGTAGAGAAAAAAATGTGTTTGTTCCAAAAGTATCTGAGATACTTCCCCCTAACCCCTGCACAACAACTAATGATGCTGTGGGTATAATGGATTATTCCATAATTTGGCATGTCTCTAAAATAATCAAGGAAGTCTGAGGGTAAGCCAGTGGCACTAGAGTGTTCTTGTGTCAGATGAGGAGAAATGAAAACCTCAGTGGCCTGATGCATAGTCTCTAAAACAACTGGTTTGCATTCTGAAAACAAAGTCAATGTCATGAATGTTTGGGAGACTGTGAGAGAGACAGTGACACAGCAGTGTGTGCTGTGGGAATAAAGCCTGAAGAGTTGAGAACAGACGTTTTCTCAAACGAAAATTCATTTAAAATAAAAAGAATATCAGAGTTCCCTCCTCCAATTTTGTCTATTGATTCTTCTCAGTTCCTCCTATTTCACTGCCATGTGTTTGGATCACAATGAGGGAAAAAGAGCAGTTGAAAAGGGAGAAACTTGAATGGACAGAGAAACCCTAAATTTAAATTTTTAAATAAGTGAAACTGACAATTGAGTGTACATAATGAGATTCAGTTAGAAAAATACTATTTTCGTTTTCCATGTGATTAGGTGAAATTCATAGTGCTAGAATAATTTCCAACTGTAGTAGAGAATCAAAAAACATGGAGGAAAACCGTTAAAATTAACTTTTTTTTTTTTTTTTTTTTTTGAGACAGAGTCTCACTCTGTCACCCAGGCTGGAGTGCAGTGGTGTGATCTTGGCTCACTGCAAGCTCCACCTCCTGGCTTCAAGCCATTCTCCCACCTCACCTTCCCGAGTAACTGGGACTACAGGCGCCCCCCCAACCATGCCTGTCTAATTTTGTTTTTGTACTTTTAGTAGAGACGGAGTCTCACCGTGTTAGCCAGGATGGTCTCGATCTCCTGACCTCCTGATCCACCCACCTCGGCCTCCCAAAGTGCTGGGATTACATGCGTGAGCCACCGTGCCCTGCCAAACTCACTTTTTAAACTGCCTCAATAAATCCTGAATCCCTTTTCTAATCCTTTGTGCTCCAGGACAAAGTCCTTTATTATGGCCTTTCCTCTTCATCTCCCTCCTCCTCTCATGCTCATAACTTTTTGTTGTTGTTTACTGGCAATTTTCACTCATTTTTATATCCAGAACCTGGCTCCTCTCTCTTCTTTCTGACACCAATAATTAACCTTTATCTCTAACATTTTCACCATTTCTCTACTCTCAAAATAAAGGCTCTCATATGAAATAAAATATTAAAGGAATGAAAATTTAGTTTTAACACAACTGAATCCAGTTAGTAATTAGTTTACATTTTTATTTTGGAACAATTTCAAACTTTGTGCAAGTTGCAAAAATAAAGTCTCCCTTGTACAGTTTTAAAAATTACTAGCTTATTTCCTTTATGATATTTCTCTCTCTCTCTCATATGTATATATTGTATGCATATGTGTGTATGTATGTTCAGCATGTGTATAATATGCATTTCTTTCTTTAATGTATGAGGCTGGTTTTCGGGAATTATTACATTTTAACCTTTAAATATTTAATTATCATTAGCTAAGAGTAAGAAGATTTTAAAAAATAGCTACAATAAAATTATAAAGGGCAGGCACGGTGGCTCACGCTTGTAATCCCAACACTTTGGAAGGCCTAAGTGGGTGGGTCATGAGGTCAGGAGTTCAAGATCAGCCTGACCAACATGGTGAAAACCCATCTCTATTAAAAATACAAAAGGGCGGGGTCTGGCACTTTGAACGAGATGAAGAAACTAGAGCCAGGTGAGGGCAGTGGACGCGAGAGCCGAAGATGGCAGTGAACGTATACTTAATGTCAGTGAACAGTGATAACCTAAGTTGTCGTGACATGCTGGCCTCAATCAATGAGTCTCTGCAATTGAATCTGACAAAGATCAAACAGTTGTTCTCAATATCCATAAACTGGATATTGTCAGTGTATGGACATGCTGTTCCCTGGCTTCATTGACTTGAAGGAAGTGAAATTCCAAGCTAAGCTAGAACATGAGTACATCCAGAACTTCAAAATACTACAAGCAGGTGTTAAGAAGCTGGGTGTTTACAAAATAATCCCTGTTGACAAATCAGTAAAAGGAAAGTTTCAGAACAATTTTGAATTTGTTCAGTGGTTCAAGAAGTTTTTTGATGTAAACTATGATGGAAAAATCTATGACCCTGTGGCTGCCAGACAAGGTCAAGAAACTGCAGAGGCTCACTCCCTCGTTGCTCCAGCTCTGAATAAACCTAGGTTCTAGCAATGCAACTTCCCAGAAGCCTATCTCAACACAGAGAACTGCTGTGGCTCCTAAGGCTGGTCCTGGCGTGTTGTGAAAGAATCCCGGTGTGGGCAATGGGGACGATGAGGCAGCTGAGTTGATGCAGCATGTCAATGCATTGAAATTTACTGTTGAAGACTTGGAGAAAGAAGGATTTCTACATCGGAAAGCTACGGAACATTGAATTGATTTGCCAGGAGAATGACGGGGAAAACAACCCTGTATTGCAGAGGACTGTAGACATTCTGTATGCCACAGATGAAGGCTTTGTGATACCTGATGAAGGGGGCACACAGGAGGAGCAAGAAGAGTATTAACAGCCTGGACCAGCAGAGCAACATTTGAATTCTTTACTCCAAATCATATGCTTAACTGTAAAATACTCCCTTTTATTATCCTTAGAGGACGCACTGGTTTCTTTTCATAAGCAAAAAGTACCTCTTCTTAAAGTGCACTTTGCAGACGTTTCACTCCTTTTCAAATAAGTTTGAATTAGGAGCGTTTACGTTATAGCAGAGCAGTATTAACATCTAGTTGGTTCACCTGGGAAACAAAGAGGCTGACCTTGGGGCTCACCATGCGGATGAGGGTCACACTGAGTGCTGGAGAAGGTGTTGTGTAATATGCTGAGGCGGCGACCTCAGTGGAGAAATGGAAAGACTGAATTGAATTTTAAGCTAATGTGAAATCAGAGAATGTTGTAATAAATAAATGCCTTAAGAGTATTTAAAATATGCTCCCATATTTCAAAATATAAAATGTAACATGACAGGGGATTTTGTGTTTGACGTTGTATCTGGGAAGGAAGCACCAGACCTTGGAACCTTTGGAACTTGCTATCACAAGTCTTAGAGGGCTGCTTGAATCCTCGTAGGCCTAGGCTTTGGTTAAAAGGAACATTTAAAAAGTTGCCCTGTAAAGCCATTTGGTGCCATTGACCAATTGCATCCCTGCTAAAAAGCAAGACGCATTGTTGACTGGATAATAGAGGATGTGTTTCAGCCCTGAGATGTTCGAGGTGAAGAGCTTGGTTTTCATTGAGCATTTCTGTGTTTTTGCAGTTATCCCCGAAATTTCCATGTATTATGTTTTTGGGGAAGTGAGGTGTGCCCAGTTTCTTTAACCTAACAACTGCTTGTGGGGACTTGCCCACATCTCTGGGATTTTAATGGGGATTGTATCCCATTTTACCGTCTTTTAGGTTTACATTTACCATGTTTCTCTTCTCTGCTCCCCTTGCCCACTGGGGATGGCTCTTTGGCTCCTTGAAGTTTGCTGTTTAGAGTCGGAAGTGTAGTAGGCAGGTGACCATGCTGCAATTTCTTTCTGGACCTCTGGCAAAGGGAGTGGTCAATGAAGGCCATTGTCACCTTGGGATCTGCAAGAGTGGGGTGTTTTCGGTATCTGCTGTCCACAGCTCTCCACTGTAATCTGCATACTTTGCCAGTGCACTAATCTCTTTGGAGATAAAATTCATTAGTGTGTTACAAAATGTTAATTTTCTTTTGCAGAAAATACAGTACTGTGTCTGAATTAATTATTAATATTTAAAATATTTCATTCTTTAACTTTACCTCATTTGCTTTTCCCACAGTCTTTTCAGTTCTTTTGTTTGGCAGTATTCTGCAAAATGTGTCTCACCCACTACTGAGATTGTTCAGCCCCTGATGTATTTGTATTGATTTGCTTCTTGCAAATCAATGCAATTGGTAGCTTGTCCTAAAATGTGTGTAGAAAGCAAGCATTTTCTGATAAAATTGTTGTGTAGTGCATACTCTGGGTGGAATTCAGAGGAAAATCCAGAATCAGTGATTAACAATGCCAAAAAATGCAAGTAACTAGCCATTTTTCCAATGACAGTGGTGCTATTTCTCTTTTGTGGCCTTTTAGACTTTTGTTGCCATAATATTACACTTTTTGGGAACCCATTTTCCACCTTGTCTTTCTTGATGGGGTTTTTTTTTGACTTTAAATAGTTTCTAAATAAAATTCTGTATTTCAAGAGTTAAAAAAATATATATATACACATATATAAAAATTAGCTGGGTGTAGTGGCGCATGCCTGTAATCCTAGCTACTAGGGAGGCTGAGGCAGAAGAATCGCTCGAACCCAGGAGGCAGAGGTTGCAGTGAGCAGAGATCGTGCCACTGCACCCTAGGCTGGGCGACAGAGCCAGACTCCATTTCGAAAAAAAAAAAATTATACATACAAAAAATTTAACAGTAATATAATACTTTATTCTAATCTCCAGTCCTTATTCCAATTTACTCAATGATGCCAATAATTTTCTGTATAGGGATCATTTTTCAGTATTGGATCCAGGCCCAAATCCCATAATGAATAAAGTTTACATATCTTTCTACTCTTCTTTAATCTCGTACAGCTTCTCAGCGTTTCTTTCCTGACAGTGACATTTCTTGAAGAATACAAACCTTTTATAGACCCTCTCTCAGTTTAGATTTGTCTGATATTTCCTTATGATTAGATTCAGGTTATACAGTTTTGGTTGGCACACTACTTAACTGACACTATGTCCTTCTCAAGGCATCAAAATGGAGACCTAAAATGTCCAATTGCAGTTTATTGATGAAGTAAACTTTGATCAGTTGGTTAAAATATCATTATATCTACTTCCTGGTTACTTTTTTTCTTTTATAATTATTAACAAGTTTGAAAATATATCCTTTGAGAATATGTAAGTATTCTGTTTCTCATCAAATGCCGTCCAGTTAATTAAACATGCATTGAGGTGGGCAGAACACCTCAGGTCAGGAGTTCAATTCCAGCCTGGCCAAAATGGTGACACCTCATCCCTACTAAAAATACACACACAAAAAAAAATTAGCTGAGCATAGTGGTGCACACCTGTAGTCCCAGCTAATTGGGAAGCTGAGGCAGGAGAATCACTTGAACCCAGGAGGCGGAGGTTGCAGTGAGCTGAGATCATGCCATTGCACTCTAGCCTGGGTGACAAGAGTGAAACTCAGTCTCAAAAAAAAAAAAATGTATTGATGATTCTTACCAGAATCAATTTTTAATATGTTGGCTATAAAAATTACTGTATCTAACTATATTATTTCATCTATATTTATCAGCTGATATTTTACTGAAATGGAGAATTTTTCTTCTCCACTATTTATTCTCTTATTTATTTATATACTTAAGCACATCTGTATACATGTATGCTTGTATTTATTTTCCACATACATTCATGGAGTCCTATTTTATTCAATGAGACTTCATATCTTTCTATATTGTGATGCCAAATTGCACCAATTTTGCTAGTTGAAACTCTGCCAACCTGAATTATCTTATATTTTGACATATAACCATAATTATTTTTAAACATCGCTTTACTTTTCTGGTATAGCAAGTTGCTTCAATTTCATCTTCTAATTTCCCTGTCCCAGACCCGGAAGCAGCCATTTTTCCAAGTATTCTTGGTTGCTTTTAGTGGTTAATGGTATTTAGAAACTGCATTAGTGATTAAATGCTGTCTAACAAGTTTCCCCAAAGCTTAATGACTTAAAACAATACTAAGTATTTATTATCTCTTACAGTTGCTATGGGTCAGAAATTCAAGAGTGGCTTGGCTGAGTGGCTCTGGCTAGGGTTTCCCATGAATTTTCTCAGTCAGGTGTCCACTGGATCCACAGTGATCTGAAGTCTACATGGATCACTCACATGGCTGGCATGTTGGAGGGAGGCCTTTAATTCTTTCCAATATGAGCATCTCCCAAGAATGGCTGAGTGTTATCATGATAGTGTGGCTGGCTTTCCCCAGAGTGAATGTTTCAAGGAAACAAGATAGAAATGTTATCAGCTCCCTGGATTCTTGTAATCTCCCAGAGCAGAAATCAAGAGAGGTTACCAGATATAGCAACAAAAAGAAAATTTATTTAGCTTGTGCACAAGGGAACCAACACTCTGTGTTGGGTTGGTTTTATAGAGTCTTTCTATAGGGAAGGGTTTCATTAGGGCATGTATAGAAGAGGTTTCTCTAGTGCTTGTGCAGTAATTCAACATGCTTCTTCATAGACAGCATGTAATATTAGCATTGTAATCTCCTCCCCTGGGTGTGATTTTTAGCCTTAAAATGAGGAAGGAGTAACTCTAAGTTGAAGTTTAACTGCACATGTGGGACCCCAGGGGAGTCCATAGCCCCCTAAAGCAGCACTTGTGGTTAATAAATTCTTGGGTATTTTATTGCTGAATGGCTGGAAGTTAGGTAAGTCTACAGCTTGATTAAGAGACTTTTGTTCTTTTATTCTAGACCACATGAAAACAGAAAAACAGTCAGCCTGCGTGTCTCAGAAGTGTCAATGTTTTGTATGGCATAGCTTTGGGAGTTACTAGTCACTTCTGGTATCTCTAGGTGATCTCTCGTTCAGTGTGAACATGAACTGCATAAAGGTAACGATACCAGAAGGTAAGAATCCCTGGGGTCAATCTTGGATGGTGAGTTCAACAGAAATCCCAAGATTCACTGGCATTATGCATGCTCATTTCTTCTGGTACACTACTGCTCCTGGGCCTTTTAAGTGAACAGAGCTATATACATACATGCAGATAGATACATAAATCATAGATAGAAAGTTAGATAGCTAGCTAGCTAGCTAGATAGATAGATAGATAGGAATTGTCAACCTAAATAACAAACAGGGAGGCTCTCCAAAAGAAAAATATATTTATTCTGGAAGAAGGCACTGCAATAGAAGTACAAGTGCCATAGTAAACTGTGTATGTATTCAGGGAGGTAACAGAATACAAAGACTTCTAAAGAAAAAAAAATAAAGAGGATTAAATAATTGCTTTGAGATAATTATATTTGGCTAAATAGATTAATTACAAAGTTGGTGCCACTCTGAGGTTATACAAGCAATTGCTTGGCATACGTCCTTGGAGAAGTATTTTTTGTGTAAGTCTGCAATTATCTTTGTGCAAGGTTGTGATTTTCACAGGGCTTTGTGTTAGTTTTTGTTATCAGACACACAAGCATAAGAACTCTCTCTTTTTAAATTATACTTTAAATCCTAGGGCACAAGTGCACAACATGTAGTTTTGATACATAGGTATACATGTGCCATGTTGGTTTGCTGCACCCATCAACTGGTCATTTACATTCGGTATTTCTCCTAATGCTATCCCTCCCCCAGCCCCCCACCCCCGGCAGGCTGGGGTGTGCCATGTTCCCTGTCCTGTGTCCAAGTGTTCTCATTGTTCAATTCCTACCTATGAGCGAGAACATGCAGTGTTTGGTTTTCTGTCTTTGTGATAGTTTGCTGAGAATGATGGTTTCCAGCTTCATCCATGTCCCTGCAAAGGACACGAACTCATCCTTATTAATGGCTGCATAGTATTCCATGGTGTATATGTGCCACATTTTCTTAATCTGGTCTATCATTGATGGACATCTGGGTTGGTTGGAATTCTTTGCTATTGTGAATAGTGTTGCAATAAACATACGTCTGCATGTGTCTTTATAGTAGCATGATTTATAATCCTTTGGGTATACGACCAGTAATGGGATTGCTGGGTCAAATGGTATTTCTAGTTTTAGATCCTTGGGGAATTGCCACACTGTCTTCCACAATGGGTGAACTAATTTACAGTCACACCAACAGTGTAAAAGAGTTCCTATTTCTCCACATCTTCTCCAGCATCTGTTGTTTCTCAACCTTTTAATGATTGCCATTCTAATTGGCATGAGATGGTATCTCATTGTGGTTTTGATTTGCATTTCTCTGATGACCAGTGATGATGAGCACTTTTTCATGTGTCTGTTGGCTACATAAATGTCTTCTTTTGAGAAGTGTCTATTCATATACTTTGCCCACTTTTTGACAGGGTTGTTTGTTTTTTTCTTGTAAAAAGTTCTTTGTAGATTCTGGATATTAGCCCTTTGTCAGATGAGTAGATTGCAAAAATTTTCTCCCATTCTGTAGGTTGCCTGTTCACTCTGATGGTAGTTTCTTTTGCTGTGCAGAAGCTATTTAGTTTAATTAGATCCCATTTGTTTATTTTAGCTTTTATTGCCTTTGCTTTTGGTGTTTTAGTCATGAAGTCCTCGCCCATGCCTATGTCCTGAATGGTATTGCCTAGGTTTTCTTCTAGGGTTTTTATGGTTTTAGGTCTAATATTTAAGTCTTTAATCCATCTTGAATTAATTTTTGTACAAGGTGTAAGGAAAGGATCCAGTTTCAGCTTTCTACATATGGCTAGCCAGTTCTCCCAGCACCATTTATTAAATAGGGAATCCTTTCCCCTTTCTTGTTTTTGTCAGGTTTGTCAAAGATCAGATGGTTGTAGATGTGTGGAGTTATTTCTGAGGGCTCTGTTCTGTTCCATTGGTCTATATATCTGTTTTGGTACCAGTACCACACTGTTTTGGTTACAGTGGCCTTTTAATATAGTTTGAAGCCAGGTAGCATGATGCCTCTAGCTTTGTTATTTTTGCTTAGGATTGTCTTGGAAATGCGGTCTCTTTTTTGGTTCCATATGAACTTTAAAGTAGTTTTTTCCAATTCTGTGAAGAAAGTCATTGGTAGCTTGATGGGGATGGCACTGAATCTATAAATTACCTTGGGCAGTATGGCCATTTTCACGATATTGATTCTTCCTACCCATGAGCATGGAATCTTCTTCCAATTGTTTGCATCCTCTTTTATTTCATTGAGCAGTGGTTTGTAGTTCTCCTTGAAGAGGTCCTTCACATCCCTTGTAAGTTGGATTCCTAGTTATTTTATTCTCTTGATAGCAATTGTGAATGGGTGTTCACTCATGATTTGGCTCTCTGTTTGTCTGTTATTTGTATATAGGAATGCTTGTGATTTTTGCACATTGATTTTGTATCCTGAGACTGCCAAATTTGCTTATAAGCTTAAGGAGATTTTGGGCTGAGACGATGGGGTTTTCTAAATATGCAATCATGTCATCTGCAAACAGGGACAATTTGACTTCCTCTTTTCCTGATTGAATACCCTTTATTTCTTTCTCCTGCCTGATTGCCCTGGCCAGAACTTCCAATACTATGTTGAATAGGAGTGGTGAGAGAGGGCATCCCTGTCTTGTGCTGGTTTTCAAGGGGAATGCTTCCAGGTTTTGCCCATTCAGTATGATATTGGCTGTGGGTTTGTCATAAATAGCTCTTATTATTTTGAGATACATTCCATCAACGTCTAGTTTATTGAGAGTTTTTAGAATGAAGGGCTGTTGAATTTTGTCAAAGGCCTTTTCTGCATCTATTGAGATAATCACGTGGTTTTTGTCATTGGTTCTGTTTATGTGATCGATTACGCTTATTGATTTGCATATGTTGAACCAGCCTTGCATCCCGAGATGAAGCCAACTTGATCGTGGTGGATAAGCTTTTTGATGTGCTGCTGGATTAGGTTTGCCAGTATTTTACTGAGGATTTTCACATCGAAGTTCATCAGGGATATTGGTCTAAAATTCTCTTTTTTTGTTGTGTCTTTGCCAGGCTTTGGTATCAGGATGATGCTGGTCTCATAAAGTGAGTTAGGGAGGATTCCCTCTTTTTCTATTGATTGGAATAGTTTCAGAAGGAATGGTACCAGGACCTCTTTGTACCTCTGGTAGAATTCAGCTGTGAATCCATCAGCTCCTGGACTTTTTTTGGTTGATAGGCTATTAATTATTGCCACAATTTCAGAGCCTGTTATTGGTCTATTCAGAGATTCAACTTCTTCCTGGTTTAGTCTTGGGAGGGTGTATGTGTCCAGGAATTTATCCATTTCTTCTAGATATTCCAGTTTATTTGCCTAGAGTTGTTTATAGTATTCTCTGATGGTAGTTTGTATTCTTGTGATATCGGTGGTGATACCCCTTTATCATTTTTTATTGTGTCTATTTGATTCTTCTCTCTTTTCTTCTTTATTAGTCTTGCTAGTGGTCTATCAATTTTGTTGATCTTTTCGAAAAACCTGCTCCTGGATTCATTGATTTTTGAAGGGTTTTTGTGTCTCTATCTCCTTCAGTTCTGCTCTGATCTTAGTTATTTCTTGCCTTCTGTTAGCTTTTGAATTTGTTTGCCCTTGCTTCTCTAGTTCTTTTAATTGTGATGGTAGGGTGTCAGTTTGAGATCTTTCCTGCTTTCTCTTGTGGACATTTAATGCTATAAATTTTCCTCCACACCCCGCTTTAAATGTGTCCCAGAAATTCCGGTACATTGTGTATTTGTTCTTATTGATTTCAAATAACATCTTTATTTCTGCCTTCATTTCGTTATTTACTCAGTAGTCATTCAGGAGCAGGTTGTTCAGTTTCCATGTAGTTCTGTGGTTTTGAGTGAGTTTCCTAATCCTGAGTTCTAATTTGATTGGACCGTGGTCTGAGAGTTTGTTGTGATTTCTGTTCTTTTACATTTGCTGAGGAGTGCTTTACTTCCAATTATGTGGTCAATTTTATAATAAATGAAATGTGGTGCTGAGAAGAATGTATATTCTATTGATTTGGGGTGGAGAGTTCTATAGATGTCTATTAGGTCTGTTTGGTGCTGAGCTGAGTTCAAGTCCTGGATATCCTTGTTAACCTTCTGTCTTGTTGATCTGTCTAATATTGACAGTGGAGTGTTAAAATCTCCCATTATTATTGTGTGGGAGTCTAAGTCTCTTTTTAGTTTTCTAAGAACTTGCTTTATGAATCTGAGTGCTCCTGTATATATATTTAGATGCATATATATTTAGGATAGTTAGCTCTTCTTGTTGAATTGATCCCTTTACCATTATGTAATGGCCTTCTTTGTCTCTTTTGATGTTTGTTGGTTTGAAGTTTATTTTATCAGAGGGTAGGATTGCAACCTATGCTTTTTTTTGGTTTCCATTTGCTTGGTAGATCATCCTCCATGCCTTTATTTTGAGCCTATATGTGTCTCTGCATGTGAGATGGGTCTCCTGAATACAGCACACTGATTTGCCTTGACTCTTTATCCAATTTGCCAGTCTGTATCTTTTAATTGGGGCATTTAGCCGATTTACATTTAAGGTTAATATTTTTATGTTTGAATTTGATCCTGTCATTATGATGTTAGCTGGTCATTTTGCTCATTAATTGATGCAGTTTCTTCATAGCATCAATGGTCTTTACAATTTGGCATGTTTTTGCAGTGGCTGGTACTGGTTGTTTCTTTCCAAGTTTAGTGCTTCCTTCAGGAGCTCTTGTGAGGCAGGCCTGGCGTTGACAAAATCTCTCTTTCATAGCCTTTCCCAGCTCTGTTTATCACGTTTTCTTCCTCACATGTATGTGTGCATATGTGTATGCATGTGTGTATATAAATACTTGAAATTATAAAATAATGAGTTTGAATATAAGTATAATCATCCAATAAATCCTTCAATAGGCCTAAAATGGCTTCACACCTTCTATGCTCATTCATACTAAGAAAAGTTCAAGATTTGTTCATTGTTCTGTTTTCCTTTAGTCTGAGAGTATAGAGTCAAAGTAATCTATCCAAAATGTAATAGGATATCTTCTTTTCCATTTGAAAATCTCTACCTCTAATGTGGTTTGAAAAACAGTTGGATTCATTTGTTTTTATTTATATTAGCTTTTTATTTTTCATCTTGTTCATGTAATTGAATATATATATTATTAAAAATTGATTTGGATAGTCAAAATTATACTCAGAGAAGTGTCACTCCTCACCTATCTCTTTCAACCACTTTCTCCCCTCCACCTAACCCCTGTAGATTACTGAAGTTCCAATGTACACCTCAGAAACTTCATCAGAAACCCAAGCCGGAATTGCTCAACCGAGCCCTCTAAAATTCCTGACCCACAAAAACTACAAGAAATAACACGTATGTTATTGTTTTAAACCACCAAGTTTTGGAGTAACTTGTTACATGGCAGTTGATCACCAACATAGATTTAGAATACCATTAAACACTACAAAAAAAACTAGGAATTTTTCAAAACTGACTAATTCCAGGTTTGGGACAGGGAAGCTACAAATCACGGCAGAAATATCTTGCTTGATGTTGCAAAAGTGAGTAAAATGATGGTGAGTGTGTGTTGATAGGATAGAGAAACCAGCTTGAAGTCCGCTAGCCAAATAGGCACAATTTGAGCATGAAAATATATAAAGATGTTAATGAATTTTATCACATTGCATAAAGTAAGACTCTGTGAGTCTCTATTGAAAATGAACACAGGTGGTCCTCAATTTAGAATGGTTAGACTTAACGATTTTTTGAATTTACAATTGTGCAAAAGTTATATGCATTCAATAGAAACTGTATTTCAAGTACCCATATAACTATTCTGTTTTTTACTTTCAGCAGAGTATTCAATAAATTACATGAGATATTCAACACTTTATTATAAAGTAGTATTTTTTATTTTATTATAAAAATTGTTTTACTTTATTATAAAATAGTCTTTGCATTAGTTGATTTCACCAAACTGTAGGATAATGTGATTGTTTAGAGACTGTTTACATAGGCTAGGCTAATCTGTGATGTTCAGTGGTTATGTGTAATAAATGCATTTTTAACTTTTGATATTTTCAATTTATGAGGGATTTGTTAGAACATAACCCCATTGTAAGTCGAGGAGCATATAGACATACACATGTACAAAATAAATGAATAAATTAGTTAGGAAGAAGGAAAATTCTTTCAATAGGCTATCAATTAATAAATGCAGTAGAAACAATAAAGTTAGAAAATTACCTTTTACAACAAACATATAAAAATTGTTTCCACCATGAATCATTACTAAAGGCTTAATCAGCAGGAGAGGTCATTTAATGAAGAACAGAATATTTTATATTTTGTTGAAGGATTGTGCCTTGAATTCATTATTAACTACAAAAGAAAAAACAGTGATTGTGAAGTGAATAAAATAAAAAACATTTTAACCTACTGATAAAAATTAGCATCATCAATAATTTGCAAACAAAGATCATACACCTCTGTTTTGATGCCCAGAGAACACAGCAGCTCTTAAGAAGTGTGTCAGCCAAAAATGTTTAATGAGTATGTGCAAAATAATTAGATACTTGTATGCTTTCTTATTTCTTCTTCTTTCTTACTGAAAATATTGTGCATACCTACATATGTATATAATCTTTTTCACCCTTCAATTTTTAACTTACTGTATCTGAAATTAACTTATCAGTAAATAGGTATCTTTCCTTTGTGCAGTTACATAATACATCTTTCTGATCACAGTAAGCTATATTTTACTCAATTGCCTATGTTTGTCATGTAGGCAGTTTTCAATGGTTTAGAAATTCAATAATGTTGCAATCTATAAACTTGTTCAGATTTATTTTTATTTTTATTTTCTGGAAGTTTATCTTTATAATAAATCTTAATATTTTAGTATTATACTGGAAAATACTTTTTTCTTTTGTCTATTCACTAGGCCATTATTTAGTGAGTTATTTCTATAAATCAAACAATATATAACATACTGACAAAACAAAGATGAATAAGAAAGATCTCTTTTCATGAAGCAGCTCTCAGTCTAATGGAGGAGCCAGATCCACAAGCAGAAAACTAGAATGGATAATAGGGAGATTTCCTTAACTAAAATGTAAGATGATATATTTTTTTAAAAAATTAGGATAGACGGTACAAAATAGAATACACAAACTTTAAGGTATGTGGTAAGCTATTCTTCTTTGCTTATTAGGAGTATATTGTTCAAAACGTTTTGAGAAGCACTACAAAATGAGGGTAACAGTTGTTTTATTCAGGGAGCTGAGATAATCAGTTTTGAATTTTTTATAAAAATTTTGATTGAACAAGTATAATAAAGCAGCTATGCCAATCAGTAAGATCAAATAGGACCTTTGCCATATTCTGCGAAATAGATAATGAAGACTTAAATTACAGCAGTGAGTATAAAAATGAAAAGAGGGGTATAGGTTTGAGAAAAAATTTAAGAGATACAAGACATAAAGCTTGGTAATTAATTAGATGTGGTGGATATGGAAGATGGTAAAGTCAAAGGTGCAATTCTAGATTTCCATATTGGGTGACTGGCTGAATAACAATGCTGAACATTGGCATGGAAATTACCAGAAGGTATTAGATTTAATGGATAATATATAAATTGATTGGGGCTTACTGAATTTGAGGCATTGGTATGTTAATTCTGCTGGAGAGACCTAGAATCCTTTAGGATTTGAGAGGCTCAAGCAAGTTTATAGAGTAAATTAAAATAAAGAGACTTTTGGGAATTCAAAGAGACTGCAAATGAATGATGCTTCAAGGTCTAGAGATAACAGAGAATAAGGATCAAGAGTGCAGGGGAAATGATTGTCTTTGAGGAGGAGAAAGAAGAGATAACTCATTCTTAGAATCTGGAAGCAAAGCCAAATTCTGACTTTATCTCTTGTAAAATTGCAGAGTATTGTGCTCTAGCCATATTTTATAGATGAGGAATCTCAAAGATAACCTAAGAGTTATACTAATAATAATTAGCTAACACAGGAATCAAATCTAGGTATGCTAAAGTTTTCTCATTTCTCTTTTTATTACGACATACTGGCTATCTAAGAAGACATGGCCTGAGGAAAATTTTTAGTTATTTCCCTGCTAAGATTTATGTTAAACTATTGCAATAGCAGAAATTAATCGCTTCGGTCACTCGCCACTTGCTGACCTCAATATATATCATTTTATCATTGTTTTAGATAAAAATAATTGTATGTGACTATAAAAATTGGGCTTCATCTATATTTATGCCCAGAAAAGAGTGTTTCTGGGTTTCCCAAGGCAGGGGTTTAGCCACTTCAAAAGAAGCTCAAGAAGTGAGCTCTGGATATTCCAATGCTAAAAGCTGGTGAGATTGGGAAAAACTACAAGCAGTCAAGAAGTAGAAAGAAAATAATGGATTTGTGTGTGTGTGTGTGTGTGTGTGTGTGTGTGTAAGCAAATACAGTATCACAAAGGGTAGAAGAGATAATCTGCATCAGTTGTATTGCCATGTCAAGTTAAACGAGAGGCGTAAATTGACCTTGACTTATTAAGGTTATGGCCATTGTTAATCCTGGTAAGAGCAGTGTGGAGTGCTGGAGACCAACCTGAATGGAATTAGTTTAAGGCAGCAGAGGATATGAATACCTCAAGTTTACACGTTGATTTCTTTTGTTGTTATTGTTTGTTTGTTAGAGAATTATTGCTATAAGTGAGAGCAGATAAAATGTGGGTGGTAACTGAAAAAGGATATGAGCTCAGGAAAAGGATTTATTACATTTTAAGATAGAAAAATATTAGTATGATTATGTGCAGTGGAGTGGATCAGACAGTAAGAGAGAGTGCAAGTGTTACTGAAGTAATGGGCTGGATTCAGGTGAGAGGATTTGAGATATAATGCATAAACAGATGAGTTTGTCTTAGACAAAAGTACAAAGCATAAATCTATATTAATAAAGTGGCATATGGGAACAAATCAAAAGAGTGGTTGTTGGTGAATATTTTTTCCTCCTAGTCATTTATATTTTCTTAGTAAAATAAAAATGTCATTTTCTATCCATGAGAATAGAGAATAAAGTTGTGGAGGTTTAGCCAAGAAAACTAGAAATTTAATATCCATGAGCTTGGGTAAGTGAATGGATAAACAAAACGTAGTATGAATATCGGAAAGCATTAAGGGTCTAATTGATATGAGTGTTAGTAACTCATATCTACCAGTGAGATCAGTTGGTATGGTTGCATGCGTAGATGCCAACCCAGCAGATCTTTAGAAGGGTTGGGTATTTTCCATGAGTATCTGAGGAATGGAAATCAAGCAAAACTATTGAGATTATAAAATAAGGAGAGATTACATTGCTGAAGCACAGAATTTAAGTTGGATAGCAAGTGAAGTGAGAGCAAGAAGTGGATGAGAGGCCATGAAGAGGAAAAATAATTATTGATCTAAAATTCTTAGAAGGATAAAGAAATTATTAGTGTCTGGGTAGAGTTATGTGTATGAAAGAGGTAGAATGGAGTTGAATGCTTGAATTTGGGATTATGGAGGGTCTACAGTTATTGGTAATGATATGTTTTAGAGTTTTGGCTTGGAAAGTGAGATGTTGAGGTAGGATAGGAGATAAGATAAATAGAAAAGAAGTGAAGAAACTGGAAGTCCAGATACTCAAAGACTGACTTATGAGAATACTGGCCTTGCCAAAAATATGGCAAGAACAAATTAGAGAGACAGTGGACCAGCAAATATCTTCAAGAAGAGATTGAGAGTGACCTGGAGATTGGCAAATCACTGAAATGAGGAGCCATATGTATGATATACTCCTGAAACTCTGAGACAATACTGCCTGCTCTTTGGAGGAAAAGGGAAAAATGGTCCGAAAATGGGCATGAAGTTCAAGAAAAACACCTAGCCTCTCTTTCAGGTGAATCACGGAAAAGAATATCACCATGAGCATTTTGGAGATTTCATATGAAGCCAAGTCCTATGGAAGAAAGCTGTATTACAGCAAGAAGGCAAAAATAATCTTTAGGGAAATAATAGAGCTTCAGGAGATTTTGCTGATAATGGCATGCTCCAGATGGAAAAACTCAGTTGTTCAGGGGTAGATAAAAGAGTTCAAAGGGAGTTTGTACACAGCTGTGTAAGAGAATAAAATACAAGAATTGAAAATAACCTAGCAATCCCAGGGTTCAGATGATGACTGACTTGAACAGGAATCAGGGCATAATGAAGTTGGCCTTCATGATGTCTAGGCAAGGACTGATGGGGAACCTGGGGGCTGGGGTGTGGGGGCAGGGAGAAATCTCCACTTGGCAATGGGGGGAGGAGGCTTGAGCAGCAGCCAACTTAGACAGAACTCTCTCTGAGCTGCTGACTGTGACACTGCTGATTTGAATTTGAGTTCAGTTTTCAGAAGATATTGCCAGGTGTTTTTTTTTTCCTTCTGATTTTGTCAAATTATCTTCCTATGATTTATAGTATTCTCTTAAATATCCAAAATATTTGTTGACTTTCTTGCTTTTTAATTTTCAATTTTTTAAAAAATTCTGTCTATATTGTCTTCATATATTACTGGAAGTATTCATAGAAAAGGCTCTTATATTTCCAGTGACAAAAACACCACTTTAAAAGGTAGAAGTAAAATAGAGTGACTGTTTTGCATGGTGGTGACATTTTACATGAAATAGATAGGTAACGTTTTGTAATTTACAATGCACTGTCATTGTAAATTACAAGGTTCTTATTTAAGTCTCACAGAAAACTCTCTTAAGAAGATAACATTAACATTTATCTCCATTTTACAAATGAGAAAATAGATTCAAAGGAGCTAATTATTTTGCCCAACATGACAACACTAACACACATTAGACTGAGGATTCTACATAAGTTTTCTTTCCTAGTTAATTATGAATTATCTTACTCTCCTGGATTTTACAAGGGGCAGTCTAAAGGCTTTGATAAAGAAAGCTGATGATGTCACAGATTTGGGTCACCAATAACAACCCTGAGAGTGTCAGGGAATGTGCCGCATTTTTTGCTTGCATAGAAGAAA
The DNA here is from genome assembly GCF_006542625.1 of Nomascus leucogenys. Lineage (NCBI taxonomy): Eukaryota > Metazoa > Chordata > Mammalia > Primates > Hylobatidae > Nomascus > Nomascus leucogenys. Next base: position 52,788,727 of record NC_044400.1, read on the forward strand.
CTTAGAATGTACTATGATTGTAGCTGTGAGCTGACTTCCAAGAAGTATTGTATAATATCACTGTAATTACCTGCCTTCTCATTTTATTCGTGGTGTTCTCACTGCCTGAGATGTTTTCAACAGTTAAAATCTTGCTTGAATGTTTATCATACATTCTTCTTCCGCAACAAAATATATCTGAATCCATAAATAGACTATAACCTCTTTTTTAATCCCCTAGGAGTTATGTTTATACATTTACTCTGTCACTTCATACGTATCCTATCATATACAATAGCAAGGAATCATGTAAGCATTCACCTATTAAGTGTAGATAAGTGTAACTAGTGTAGATTAAAACGTTTAAAAATGGGATAAGGTACATATGATTTTAAGATACACTATGATTTTAGGAATAAATGGAAGGTGAGCAAAAGTGTTTTCTACAAAATCCTATTTACATATAATTTATATGCTATCGTTAGTGTGAAGAATACATGGCAGAGCATCATGGTGAGAAATTTGTGTGCTAGCATGGGACCTGTGTTGAAACCCAGAGCTTCACTACTTACTTACTTTATGATCTTGGGCAAGGGCAAGCTCTTTAACTTATCTCTGTCACAAAGTCCCTATCTACAAAATGGGGACATTTAACAATCCTGCTTCATAGAGTTGTTCATTGTTCAACACGTCTTTATTGTGGGTCAAGTACTGGTCTAGAGGCAGATTAAATGAATTGATACTGATACAGATTAAATGAACTGATACTAAGTGATTAAATGTATATCACTTAGAAAAGCACATGCTATCTAGTGAATCCTCCATAAATGTTAGATTTATTTTTCTGTTAATTTGTTGAGAGAAATTCCTTGAATACAGGTGACAGCAAAACATAGGCATTGAAATTCAAATTGATTATAATTTAAAATCATATCGAACAGAATTGTAAACTCTCTAAAGCAGTGTGTCAAATGACTCTTATATTCTCCAATGGTCTTTTAAGAACAGAATAGATCTAGTCTCTATGAAAACCCCGACAAAAATATACCTGCTTTGCCCAATATCTTTACCTATGTCAGAAACCAATTAGGAATTATATAAAACATGCAGGACTTGTAATCCAACTTAAAAATATACTGTTAATGCATAAACCAGGATTCATATGAAGTACTTAAATATTAAAGAAAATCAAAATCCTTTCTGACAGTCTCTGACTTTTATGCTTATCTATTGCTAAAATACATCTTGCCTATCAACCAAAACTTTAATCATTTTCTCATTTCAGATATTGAAAGTGAGATTCCATTAAATCAAGTAAAGGTCATCCTTCTTTGAAATATAGATTATTCACCTGCACTCTTTAAACAGGCATGGACTGGAGAGCAAACTCAGTAGAAGTCCCTTTCTCCCCACTCTTCAAAGTAATAAGTAAGCAGTCAAACGGATTAAGGATGATTATGTTCAGCTCTCAAGAACTGGGTTCCAAACCAGTTATAAAATGCAATTCCAGCACTGAAGAGTAGGGACTGCATGTTGAAAAAGAAAGGACATATTCGGCAGCTCTGGGTTTCTTTTGAAGTACTTATGAAATACATTCAGGTTAAAGCAGCAACAGAAGCAGCAGAAGATAAATAGGACTGGGTAATTCATCTCAAAATTTTCCAAGGGAAGCAAATTGTTGGTGGATAGAAACGTAAAGTTCCAAAGCAGATGTGTAGCATTTCTTTGCTCTAAAGTCCCCATTTGTTTCACTAAGTAGTTTAGGAACTCTCTAGAAAAAATTTATCCCTAAGGGAAATGTGGGTCTTTTAAAGCATGTATGTTTCTTTTAAAAGAGAATTATTTCAATTTTCAGAAGGGATCAAAGAAGGTTTCTTTTCATGCCTAATTGCTGATAGTAATGCTTCTTACATGGGAACCATCAGATATTTCACAGACATGCTTAAGTAGTCATTAATTATGTACACATAAATGCCAGAAAAATTAATTTAGCAAAGAGATATTTTCATTTACAAAGCATCTGACAGAGAAATATGTCCATTAAGAGACTAGCCTCCCCACAGTGTATGTATTTAAATCCCGCTTTGCAACTAGGACATTTGACCAAGTCTTCCTAAGACCTTTGAACCCAACTGTTTCCCTTCACACAGTATTCAGTGTATTTTCCTCTTCTCATATAGCAGCCGTTTAAAATACACTTCCTTGTTTTGTTTTTGTTTTTTTATTTTTTTATCAGGGTTGACAAATTTATTGTTTCCAGAATTAATAACTCAGCTGCCTTGTTTAATAAAGTGCAAGTATTTCTGATTTCCAACCATTACCATTCCTTGGTAAGTATAAAATGGCATGGTGGCCTTCTTTCCTTGAATTCTCATTGAAGGTGCACCAGATCTACTCCCACAACCCTCTTTCCTGGTAGGATATCAAGATTGCTTCATCCATACTGAACAGGTCCTGGGGTGAAGAATTCCTGCTGGATTTAGTCCTCTAGCATTTGCATATACCAGATGTCAGGAAGGAACTTAGAAGTTGGGTGGGGTGTTTATTCAGAAGTTGGTGATGTGAAAGTAAATAAAGCAGACACCGGATCAAGAATTTTGCAGGGAGGGTATGTTGGGGACCTCAGAAGAAGAGACTAAGAAAACAGCAGGGTGTCTAAACCGAAGGTTCATTTGTACATATTTTCATTGTTAATTATGCATAACTTCAGAAAAATTTTAAAATCCCTAAATATCGGTATGTAAAACAGTTCCAGTAGATAATTCTTTTTTAAAAAATTCTTATCTGACAACAAGATTGGACTTACAACTCATTTTATATGTCAGATTTATTTAGTCAACTTTGTTTATAGTCAAAGCTGTGCTCACCCTATTGCTCTTATAAAATGGTCGTGAGTTCACAGCGAATGAATGGGCCATTATTACTGGGTAATTTAGTTTCATCTTAAGATATGAAATTTGCCCTGGTGTTGAAGAAGTAGGTAGATGGGAGCAGGATTGTATGTGAAATGCCTGCATTGTAAAATGACTCTGTGTGTAACTAGTAGTGAGCTAGAACAACAGAGAAATAGAGCATTTTTTCATTTCACAGGGATCGGTAATTTCAACCATGAGAAAAAAAATTAGTGAAAAAAAAAGCTAAGTCATTTTTTAAAGTCCATTAGAATATAGTCGACTTGGCTGTTTTATTATTTACTAGGTTTATATAAACTTTTATGCATAACTCTATTGCTATTATAATGTAAATTAAGTACTTTGCCCTGGTTATTATAGTTGAACTATAAAATTGCATAGAATAGCTGTACAGTTGTATTATGAAATAATAAAGTAATATTATTTTTTAAAAAACTATTTTCATGGCTAGTAAAGTATCTCTTCAGAGAATAACTGAACAGTTTTCACTTTCCTGATTGCAATTAAAAATGGAAGAAGCTCCTAGCAGTCTTTAAGATTTTATAAATATTTAAGGTAGAGAATGTAAATGTTTATTGTATGTATTATTTTCTGGCTGTAGAGTCACAATTCTTCAGCATCCACACTGCATAAGCAATGTGCAGAGTTAGTAAACAGACTTATATAGAGAAAAATCTTTAACATACTATGAGGCCAGAGAAATTTACAGTGCTTAGAATTCCCTGATGAATACTTACATTTTACTCTTAATCACTTTTAGCAGGTAAGAGGAACAGCATTTTGTAAGCCAAGTAGGAACGCATATCTTTTTTTATAAAGTGTGTCCGTTACTCTCATTTTATATATCAAAAGCAATGTATTAACAAGTTACTTCAGCATGCAGGAAATGAAATTCATTGCTGGTAAAATGAAGTCTGGAGAATATCCATGTTTCACAATTCAATCACTTACCTTGAAAATGAAGACTGTGAACAGTCAGTTATTGCACTGTGAGTGAAAAGAAAGAAGTGGCTCATTTCATTTTGCTTACTTTCAGCACTGACACAGCATCAAAATTGCTCTCCTTTTTGGAGTCTTTCGCCTCACTCCTTTTTTTTCACTGAGTTAATAACATGCCCAATTTCTTGGAGTCTAAATAGGCTACAAAGTATATAAATACAAAAAAAAAATTATCATTATAAACCTTTAACTACTTGGTAGGATGCCAGGTATACCAACACAGAAAAATACTGTTTTATGTTATATTCTTAAATATACAGTCAGATAGACCTGAAAATGCACTCATATAACTGTTTGGGGTTTTTTTTTCCCATAGAAAGGTGTGTAAAATATTCTACACAATATAATTTCCTAATAGAAAAGGACAATCCCATCGCAAAAGGAACATAAAATAATGACTTTTAAAATGAAGAATGTGAATCTTTTGAGAATACACAGTAGGGATATGTGTGATCATGAAGCAATACTTCAAGCTGATGTGATCATTTAAACAGTTTAACACCCAATTCCACTTCCTAAATTATATGGCCTCTTCAGTTGAAAATGATTTTAAGCTAAATTATAGCGATAGTTGACTTAATCTGAAATGTCACTTTGTATGACTGCATAGATTAAAAAGAAAACCACATAGCTGGTTCTCAGAATTCATTAAATTTTATGAGGATGGTAGAACAGAGAAATAAATAAGTTAAAATTAGTACAAGCCACAGGTGAGCAAATATTCCAGCCAAATCATTATATATTATATATTTACCTAATTATATAGAGAATCCATCTAAATTGACTTCTTACTTATCATTTGCCTCATAGTTCTAATATGTTTTTGCTGTAAAGAATTATCATTGAAATTGCTGAGTATTTTATAGATTCTTGGGCCTCACACTTGGAGATTCTGAGTTAGTGAGTTTGCTGGGATATCTAGGAATTGGCTTGTTAAACTAGTGCCTCGTGTTTGTGGCTAAAGTAGAATATACTTTTATAACATTAATAATTAGTGTATTAGCAAATACTGGTCCTATAATAGGTACTCAAATCATTATATAATTAAACTGAAATATGCCTAAATGTGTACTCTTATTGCCTGCAAGCTTCATTATTTGAGTCTCCTGAATCGTCTCCTTCATCGCTTAATGCATCCTGAGCAATTAAGCATCTGACAGATTCTGTCATTCCTTTGCCTAAATATTCATTACTTCTTAAAAGAATAGAGAATAAAATACAAACATTTTTGTCTTTCTTTTTCTGGATGCAGTGAAGCTTATCCTTATTTCCTATGCATGTACTTTGTATTTTCCCAACATGTACTTTTTGCAAAAATCAATTTAGGCAACTTCTGCACCTTGTATGTCAGTCCAATTTTTTAGTATGTCAGAGCCTCTCTCTACATTATCTCCCATTTCTGTCTTTTGAAATTATGTCCCATGCACCGAGTCCCAACCCAAATACCACTTTTTCTAGGATTTAAACACACTCATTGACTCCACCATTGAAGAAATTGTCCCATTTTATATAATGTTGAAGATTTTCATGCAATATCTAACAGACTCTGTTGGCCGGGCATGGTGGGTCACACCTGTAATCCCAGCACTTCAAGAGGCTGAGGTGGGAGGCTTGAGCTCAGGAGTTCAAGACCAGCCTGGGCAACATAGTCATCGCTACTTAAAAAAAAAAAAAAAATGCCAAGTGTGATGGCTCGAAGCTGTAGTTCCTGCTACTCAAAAGCCTGGGTGGGAGGATTACTTGAGCCTGGGAGCCTCGGAGGTAGAGGTTACCTTGAGCCGTGATTGTGCCACTGCACTGCAGCCTGGATGACAGTGATACTTTGTCTCTAACAAATGAATGAATGAATTAATCGCCACTAGTGTTGTTATATCCAATATGGTTGTCAATAGACATATACAGCTACTTAAATTGAAATTCTTTAAAATTAAATAACACCAAAAATTCAGTGTCTCAGTCATACTATCCATATTTCAGTTGGACTGCAGGGATATAAAATACTTCTACCATTGCAGAAAGTTCTATTGGACAGTGCTGCACTAGAGGATTAATACTCTACCTTATGGAATTTTTAATGTGGGTTTTAGTGAAGCTCCTCCATTAAAGTACAGTAATTAAATGTATGTTATTATTGAATGACATTGGCTTTCATACCCCCAGTCTCCTAAAGGAGATTCTACACAATTACAAAAGTGATGATTTCCAAACCACCATTATTGTTTAGTGTAGTAGATCTCACACTTTAGCATAAATTAGAATCAGCTGGAAGGCTTGTTAAACTACAAATTGTTTCACTCCGCTTTTGGAGTTCTGCTTCACTAGGTCAGAACTGGAGACTCAAGATTTGCAGGCTTTCTAACAAGTTCTCAGGTGATTCTGATGCAGCTGGTCTGGAGAAGACATTTTGAGAACCACTGGCTTAGAGTATTTAAATATTTTTCTTCCAAATTCTTTGGCAATTAGTCATTATTTTCTTTGAGCTTTGTATTATGTACCTAGCATTTTTCATTTACACAGAGTATTTAATTAAATAAAAGTTCATTCTAAATGTATTTAATATATGCTTACTGGGTCCCAAATCTGTATTAGAAGTACCTGTAGTAGTATCATGTTAGTGTCTGTATCATATCCACTAATCTTGTAGAAAGGAGTCTAGCTGGACTGATGACACAAAGATACATGAAAAAATAATAATCTCAGTATAGCCTTGCCCATTAAAATATTTAAAACACGGTTATACAATCATTCTGTTTCATCTGTACAATAACCCTGTCACCTAGTAGAGACATTGAGTATTTCTATTAACAGATGAGGAAAGCTAGACTCAAGGAGTTTGTGTCCTAAACAATATCACTAGATTAATATGTTTGAAGTACCTATTAGGGCAAAATTAGAACAAAACCTATGATGCGAGTTTTTCTTTTATATAAATAAAAAAATGAATCACATTTTATTGAAAAGGTTATACTGATGGCTTAAGCTAGAACTTTATTATTTTAAAAATGTAAATATTTTGACTTTTTTAATGTAGAAAAATAATGCAGATTAAAAACCTGTGAATAAAGTACTAGAGCTATTGGAAGTCAAGTAAATTTATGGACTATCCTTTAGAGAGATAAGGGTGAAGGAACCAAGTAATGTCAGTCAGGAAATGTAGATAGATGTTAGCTACTTTTATTCCTTCATTTCTTCAGGGCAATCACATGCTTAAAGACTGGGAATGCACAAATGCTTGGATTGTCTGATGAAAGTATGAATCCTTTCAGACAGAACATGTGATATCCTACTGTCTTCCCTTTGTCCCCAAGACAATTATAATTAAATTAATCTTGCTGCCAAAATAAATGTAGCAAAATGGGTCAAAATCTTCATAAACCTTTAACAATCTGACAATAAATTAACAAATTGATTAATGTCTCTGTAGTGGTTGTAACATCTGGGACTAAAGGAGAGAAGATGAGATGAGAGCAGCAAAACATGTTGTTCCTTAATTGCTCTGTGGACTTTTTCTATAGTGGATAGTCATCCCCATCCAATTTAAGTAAATCATTGAGCATATGGTTTGTACTAAATTTAGAGCATCTGTGGTACTCACTGCTACACATATTTGCCACGCAGGTGTCTGATTTTGGACTTGTCGGATGGACAGATGGGATTTTTCTGTTTGTCTCTTTTATTGATAGTGGAGTAAGGGAGTTCAATCTAGCTACTATTGGGACAGCTCTGCTCACATTGATACATTTTCTCCATCATAAAGTAAGAATTAGTGCTCCTACTCTCTTTTCTTATTCAAATTATGTGATTAAATTTATGCTAATAAAAATGTTTCAGCTGGATTGATTGACTTTTTAGGACATAAGATATAATTTTATATTATATTCTTCTCTTAGAGATACTTTGATGCATTCATTTACACTAATCCTTAATGTAAATAGATAATATCAATTGCTTACTATAAGCCAGACACTTCTTGAGAAGGTAAGAAGTATTATAACATTTAAACATATTAGCATCACTATAGTGCAGATATAATTTGTATCCCCATTTTAGAGACGGGAGTATTGAGGCACAAGAAATGTGGCAAAGGTAACACAATAATTTAGAATTGGAAGTGGGACTTGAACCCAGGCTGTTTGGCTCCAGAACTCATTCTTCTACATACACTCTACTGCTTCTCTTGTTGGCAAAATTGGTTAATGGATTTACTGTTTTCCACTATCCTTTTAAAATCCTTCATCAATACCCTTATCAACATCAGATTGAGAATCATTTCCTTCTTGATAAACTAATATGTATTATATCCAATGTGTTGTTTTCTGTTATGATGATAGTTGTGACAGGCAAGGTATAGTGAAGGTTAATAGATACAACGTGAAATATTGGAATGGAGAGCAGATTCTCATCTTTGTGAATATCTTCTTGTGTTAGTCAGTGGGAGCTGTTATAACAAAATCACCATAGACTAGGTAGCTTAAACAACAGACATGCATTTCTCACAGTTCTAGATGCTGGCAAGTCCCAGATCAATGTGCTGGCCAATTCACTTCCTGGTGAGGATCATCTTCCTGGTCCGTAGACCTGTGGAAGAAAGAGAGGGAGCTTTAGTCTCTTTCTCTTCTTATAGGAACACTAATCCCATCATGGAAAAATCTACCCTCATAATCTCATCTAAACCTAATTACCTCCCAAGGCTCCACCTTCTAATACCATCCCATTGGGAGTTAGAGTTTTAACATATGAATTTTGGCAGGAACACAAATATTCAGTTCACAGCACTCATAAACATGAAATATCTGATGAGATTGAAAGAAAGAGGCAAAGAATGCATAATGTTAATAAATTCATGTTTATCTCGTAGGCATACTCCACAGTCCACAGCCAGTGCTGTCATTAGTATCTACTGTTGTTTTGACTGCTTGCCCCTTGCTGTCATAGTAGATTTTACCTCATTTCATTTACTTGAATCAGTAGATTTTGATACAAAATAAAAAGCGAGTGTATCTCAGTGGTGGATCCAAGGTTGTATGCTCATGACCTGGCTCAAGGGTAGTTGGAAGGGCAAGAAATATTTTTGGGTAAAAGTAAGCTTGACCTCTTAACAGTGCGTATTCCCCAAATGTCAGAAAGGGAATCAGAGGCTGTGGCATTCAACCATGGAAGTTGATTCAAGGTGACCCTAACACTGTGTCTTCAATCTTCAATAACTCATTTTGCCATCTCTTGCTTCTGGTAATAGGACAGATGAAAAGACCAGAGAACCCTGAGAACCTCAGCCCATTACCTTATCTCTTACACTGCAGTGCTATGCTGGATTTGTGATGATAAATACAGCATTCAGGAAGTCCACAGAAGTAATGCTACAAAAGCATGGCTGCCAGAGAAAGTAAACATTGCCAGAATAAGTATTTAGATGAAATTAAAATATTTCTCCTATCCATGACGCAAGGGAATTCAAGGTAATAAACCTACCACCAGTTGACTAATTTGCAATTGTGGAAGCTCTGTGTTGACTCTGCCATTATGCAGTATATTTAGAAGTTTCCTAGTCAGCTTTGGTAAAGAAAAGTCCATGCACCATCTGGACACTTTTTTCTTGACTTCGTTGATTAAATATTTAAGCTGAAATATAATAAAAAAATGACTGAAACCCACAGAACACATCAAGTTGTCTTCATGATTAATTGTAACTTACTCCACATTATTAGTCTCTGAATGCACTTTTAAATGGACATAATTTCACTCATACCAAGGGTTAATTCTTGTGAGGTGCATCCATAAAGCTTATATTAGCTTCCCAGTTCTGCTGTAGCAGAATACCACAGACTGAGTGGCTTAAACAAGAGAAATCTATTGTCTTACAGTTCTGGAGGCTAGATGATCAAGATCAAGGTGTCAGCAGGGTTGTTTCTTTCTAAGGGCTGTAAGGCAGTGAGGAAGAATCTGTTCCATACCTCTCTTTTTCATTTCTGGTGGTGTGTTAACAATCTTTGATGTTCCCTGGCTTGTACATGTATCTCCCCAAACTCTGCCTTCATCCTTCATCTTCACATAATATTCTCTCTCTCTCTCTCCCTGTGTATGTGTGTGTGTGTGTGTGTGTGTATGTGTGTGTGTGTGTGCGTGTGTGTGTGTGTGTGTATCTGTCTCTGTGTCAAAATTTGCCCTTTATATAAGGAAAGCAGTCATTGGTTAGGACCCATCCCAATGATTTAATCTTAACTGTCATTTGCAAAGATTTTATTTTCAAATATGGTCACATTCATGGGTGCTGAAGGTAGAACTTCATTGCCCATTTTTTTTTGGGGAAACAATTCAATCCCTAACATTGTTCTTCCCTCAAACTCCTTACTAGAAGTTTCCTAATATTGTCTTTTCATGTCTCTGACTCTTTAGCCATATTAGTCACTGCCCAAGCATCTGTGTATTTCCTTACCTCATGCTGTTTCTCATTCCAAGCAGTGGGGACAACTCAATGTACTACCTTAAGTTCTGTCCACTTGGGATATTTATTTTCTCCACTTAGGGGAGATATAATATTTTACATAGAATTCTGCCTAGCTAAAGTAAAAGTACATGGTATTGTAGCATCTGTTAGGCTTTATTTTTTCTAATCTTACTCAACTGGTCAGAGGGAGTTCTGCATAAAGCTGCAGATATAGAATAAGAGAAAGGAAGCAGAATGGGAGACGTAGACAACAGTGATGATGAGCCATCTGCTCAGGATATTCACCTGTGTCTTCAGTAATTGCTCGGGATCATCTTATATATAAATTTCCACTTAGTAGGGAAAATGCATTAAACTGTATGGGTTCGTGGAACTGATAGCACTCAGTTTAAGATGGACAGCATATGTCATACATGTGTTTATTATGGATTGTCAAGTTTTGTTATCAAGATGATTTCACTAGTAAGAATTGAAGAAAAAGCAAAATATTGAAAAACTTGCATGTTATTCTACTGGAGGTTGCTACAGTTTTCACTTCCATACAGATGCTTCTGATTATGTTATTGCCTGGGTTAAAAAGGCTAAGTGATAGGATTGCTTGCACCACCATGAGTATAAGCAAAAAGCCTTCTTTTCACTATATCCTTCTTAAAATTCAAGGAGTTTTGCTCACCTGGAGAATGAATTAAAACAACATGCCTTATATATAAATTGCTTTCCAAAACCAAAAACATAGGCTTCTTTCTTAGTGGTGGAGAGAAGAAAGTGTGGCAGTTGCCCTTCTCCTTGCAGTTTATATTATAATATAGCAAAATCACTGAGCTCTCAAAATCTTTACTGACTAGCTTTCCATAATCATGAAGTTTATCTTCTTCCCTTTATATGAATGTGTTTTACCAAAATACTCCTCATCCGTTTAAAGGAATTTCAAAACACATGGTTTGGAATTTAAGCAGCCACAATGTCCAAAATCAAAAATATGGTCTACCAAAAACATCTGCATTGTCACTGCTAGGGGCAGATTATGTTATTTATATAGCCAGTTATGCTTTTATCAAACACTGCATGCTTCTGTTATTTTCATTGCTTCTCCATGACTTAGGTATGGCTACAGATGTTTTGAACATGCTCTCCTGAATGGATGTGGCATAGTTTCTTCAAATCTCTAGATCCAAATCAAAGTCAGAGACACATACATCTTTTCAGAAATCCTAGGATATGTGCCTACTCCTTTTGTGACAACTAATTATTGTCTGCATTCTACTTCTAATGAAGAATAAATGCTCTCTCTTCTTAAGGCAGGTACTCTCCATCGATAAGAAAGGGTTAAAATGCTGTGCTTTTAAAGGTCAAATGCAGTTGCCTAGGGTTACTCACATCATTTAGTAACACTTATTATTCACCAAGTCAAAAACCCAGTTGTGTGTCATAATTTTATTATAACCTTTTCCTACAATGTCAATTCCTCAACAAGTATTATTGGCTTTACCTTGAAAATATATTTATTGGATCTCTCTACTTCTCTTTATCTGTGTTGCTTCAATCAAAAGTCAAGCCACTAACACTTCTTTCCTTTACTATGGCAATTATCTCTTAACATGTATCCTTGTTTCTGTTATTTTACTTGTTAAAGTGCTTTATTCAGGAGGTATTTCTTATATAAAATTCAAATGTTGGCTCTCCTCTGCTTAAGAAACAAAATCCAATCCAAACCTTTTATTCATTTTTCATTTTTTTCTACAGTAAATTACGAAATTTTACCAAGGTCTACAATTTTAGTCCTGGCTCTCAAAATTCATTTTGTAACATTGTACTATCCCGTACTGGACACTAGCCAAATCGTTCTTCTTTATTTTCTTAAGATACACCAAACTCTTTTTATCTTTTTATCTCTTAATACTGCCCTTCTTCTGGGAGTGCTCTTTTCTCATATTGTTATATAACTGGCTTCTTTTTTCCTTACTCAGCTCTCACATCAGATGTTATTTCATGAGAGGGATGCTCTCTGACCACTCCATGGAAGCTTCTCTAACCCCAATTGTGGTAGCTACTCTCCAAAGATAATTTCCAATGAACCACACCTACCAACGTTCATGCTTTTGTGAAGTTCCCTTTTACAGTGGATCCGGACTGGCCCTATGACTCATTTTAACCAAAAGAATATGACAGAGAAGGCACTGCTGGTTGTGGATCTAAATCTTAACAAGACCTGGAAGCTTCTCTTTTTGAACTTTTGGAGGCCTCGAGGCATCATGTAAAACAATTGCTTTTCTTGCTAGAGAGACATCATGGGGAGGTCATGGAGGAGCTATGTGGAGTAGAGAAGAGCCAAAGATTATATAGAAAGAGAGAGAGGTACAGTAGCACCAGTGGCCCAGTAAATTTTAACCTTTCAGCTATCTCTACCAATGCAACAGATTTATAAGTGAATCATCTTGAATCTACCCAGACTCACGGAGTTCCCAGTTAACTACAATCCCAGATGGTATCATATGCATCAGAACTGCCTAGAGAAGCTCAGTCAACCAGCAGAATCATCAGAGGTGATAAAATTTTTGTTTTAAGACACTAAGTTTTGGACTATTATTTAAGCAGCTGGAGATAAGCAAACATCAATCTTTCTAATTTATGGTCACATTTATCACTAGGGTAAGTTATCATACTTATTGATTTGTCTTTTTTGTCTCCTCCCCTACATTGACCTCATTCACTGCTATATTCCTAGTGCCTAAAAAAGAGTCCAACATGGAATAGTCAATACACATTTGACATGTGAGTGAATAAACCTATGCAAAATATTTTGAATTTCATAATTTAAATTTTAACCAATTATGCTTCACGTTTCATTTTACATTAGTTACTCTATGCAAAGGTTACTCTAAACATACAGGAATGCTTTTTTCCAAGATGAGATATTAGAGGCTTTTAGCATGCTTCAGCCACTTGGAAATAGCAAGATGATATGCAAAGATCAACTCTGTGATTTTTAATTCAAGAAGAAAAATGGGAAGCCATCAGAATCATGAAGGACACCACCGATCACATGGAGGAGAATGCCAGCAAACAGCCACCATGATGGCATACAGCTGATAAAAAGATCCTGGTGCAGAGAGGCCCTCTCTGCCTCTTGCCAGGCAGATCTCCAGGCATTCAGAGAACTCACTCATCTGGTTCTTCAGCCTGAACCACCCCACCCTTCCTGGACATAGCTGTGATGCAGCAAGGCCATCTTTGCTCCATGCTAAGGCAGGTCTCCAGGCATTAGGAGTATCAGGTCACCTGGGTCAGCAGTCTGAGCTGCTTCACTCTTCCTGTGCAGAAATCCTGGTGTGATGAGGCCCTCTCTGCTCCATACCCAGGCAGATGTTCAGGCATTTGGAGCACCTGCTTGCCTGGTTCAGCAACCTGAGCTGGCCCACCCTTCCTTTGCAGAGATCCTAGTGCAGGGGTGCTCTTTGCTATATGCCCAAGCAGATCTCCAGGTATATGAAGCACCTACTTGCCTGACTCATCCACCTGAGTTGCTCCATCCCTCCTGTACAGAGATTTTGGTGTGAGGAGCACACTCTGCTCCATGCCCAGGCATCTGGAGCACTCACTCCCCAGGATTAGTTTAGGCTGCCTCCCATCCCGATGCACAGAACTTGGGGCTGAGCAGGTCCCAGCTCCATGCCTAGGCACATTTCGGGGTGCTTGGTGGCCGTCCGCTGAATTCTCCTTCAGTACTGGTGCTTGTGCCTACCATTCTGTAAGCTGTAGGAAGACATGCCTGGTCTGGTCCCACCCTTCATGGCCCCCATTTCCACAGGGCTGAGAGGGGAGCACAGACCACTATGCATTTTATGAATCAGCCCATTGCCTAAGGCAACAGAGAACTTCTGACAGTAAATAAGGATTGAGTATATATCCAGCTACATTGTCCACAGCCACCTCTTATCTACAAACAACATACTGGCTTGTAAGTTCGAATAGCACAGCCTAATATAAAACCTACTGAAAGAAGTGCATAGGGCTCTAAAGGCAAAGCAAAAATACCCTACCCAGCATTCTCACAGTCACAGCTCCTTAGCAAGGGAGGAAAAGAAAAGGAAAGAATAAAATATTATAGGGAAAGAGAGAAGGAACTAGCACAAGAATTCTGGCACTATAAAAATCTGAATGTAGTGACACCACCAAAGGATCACACTAGTTCTCTAGCAATGAACTCTAACTAAAATGGAAACTCAGATATTACAGATAAATAATTCAAAGCATGGATTTCAGGGAAGTTAAATGAGATCCACGATAAGGCTGATATTTAGCAAAAAGAAATTTCTAAAGCAATCCAGGAAACAAAGAAAGAGATAGACATCTTTAAAAGAAATCAATCAGAGCTTCTATAATTGAAAAGTTTACTTAAGGAATTTCAAAGTACAACTGAAAGTTTTATCAATAGACTAGACCAAGCAGAGGAAAGAATTTCAGAGTTTGAAGACCAGTCTTTTGAACTAACCCAATCAGACAAAATGAAGAAAAAAGAATTTTTAGAAATGAACAAACTCTTTGAGAAATATGAGATTATGTAAAGTGACCAAACCTATGAATTACTGGCAATCCTGAGAAAGGAGAAAAAGTTAACAATCTCAAAAACGTATTTGAGGGAATAGTTCAAAAAAAAAAAAAACTTTGATAACATTCTAGAGGTAGACATTCAGACAAAATAAATCCATAGAACACCTGTGAGATACTATAAAAAAATGAACATCATCAAGATATATAGTCACCAGACTGTCTGAGGTCAACATTAAAGAAAAAACCCTTAAAGTTAGATAGAGATAGGTTAAACCACATACAAAGGGAACTTCAACAGGCTAACAGTGGACTTCTCAGCAGAAACTTTACAACCCAGGAGAGATTGGCAGCCTATTTTCAGAATTCATAGAGAAAATAAATTTCAACTAAGAATTTCATACCCCACCAAACTAAGCTTCATTAGTGAAGAAGAAATAAAAGATTTTACAGACAAGCAAACACGAAGGGAATTAACTACCACTAGACCAGCCTTACATGATATCTGTAAGGGAGTTCTAAACAAGGAAACAAAAGAACAATACTTGCTACTACAAACACAAAAACACACTTAAGTGCATAGCCTACAGACCCGATAAAGCAACCACACAATAGAAACTACAAAGCAACCAGCTAACAACTTCACAATAAGATCAAAACATCATATATCAATATTAATCTTGAAAGAAAATGGTCTAAATGCCCCATGTAAAAGGCACAGAGTGACAAGTTGGATTTACAAAAAAAAGGAACCTTTGGCTTGCTGTCTTCAAGAGATGCATCTCATGCATAACAACACCCATAGGCTTAAAGTAAAGGGTTAGAGAAAGATTTGCCATATAAATGGAAAATAAAAGAACAGGAGTTGCTATTCTTATATCAGATGAAACAGACTTTAAACCAACAACACTGAAAAGGACAAAGAAGGGTATTACATAATGATAAAGGATTTCATTCAACAAGACATAACTGTCCTAAATATGTATACACCTAATATTAGAGCAGCCAGATTCATAAAACCAGTACTGCTAGATCTTTAAAAACATTTAGACTGTCATGCAATAATAGTGGAGGAATTTCAACACCCTACTGACAGTATTAGACAGATCACCAAGGCAGAAAACCAACAAAGAAATTCTGGAATTAAACTCAGTGCTTGACTAATTGGACCTAAACGACAGAATACTCCACTCATGAACCACAGAATATACATTCTTCTTATCTATACATGGAACATACTCCAAGATTAACCATATACTCAACCATAAAGCAAGTCTCAATAAATTAAAAATGAAAACATACCAACCATTCTCTTGTATCACAGTGCAATGAAAATAGAAATCAATACTGAAAAGATCTCTCAAAACAACACAACTACATGCAAATTTCACAACTTGCTTCTAAAAGTCATTTAGGTAAATAACAAAATTGGGGAAACAACAAAATTAAGGCAGAAATAAAAATTTCTTTCAAATAAATAAAAACGGAGGTACAACATACCAAAATCTCTGTGATGCAGCAAATGCAGTTTTAAGAGGAAAGTTATAGCTAAATACCTAAAATCAGAGTGGAGCTAAATGAAATTGAAACTCAAAAATCTATATAAAAATCAACAAAAACAAAAGTTTGGTTTTTGAAAGGATAATCAAGATTTATAGCCTGCTAGCTAGATTAACAAGAATAAAAAACAGAAGATCTAAATAAGCAAAATCAGAAATGGCAAAGGTGACATTACAACTGATCCCACAGAAATACAAAATATCCTCAGAAAGTATTATGAACACCTAGAAAATCTAGAGAAAATGAATTAATTCCTGGAAGGACACAATTTCCCAAGATTGAATAAGGAAGAAATTGAAATCCTGGACAGACCAATATTGAATTCAAAAACTGAATCGGTAATGAAAAACATATCAGTCAAAAAAACAAAAAAAACCCTAGACAATATGGATTCACAGCTGAATTTCACCAGATGTACCAAGAAGAGCCACTGCCAATTCTATTGAAAATATTGCAAAAATCAAGGAGAAAGGACTCCTCCCTAACTCATTCTATGAAGCCAGCATCATTCTTTTAACAAAACCTGACAAAGACAAAATGAAAAGAGAAAATTACTGCCCAATATATTCCTTGATGAATATATTGAATATATAAAAATTGATTGAATATACAAAAATTCTCAATAAAATGCTAGTGAACCAAATTCAACAGCATATCAAAATGTTAATTCGTCTTGATCAAGTAGGCTTTATTCCTGGGATGCAAGGTGGGTTCAACATATGCAAATCAATAAATGTGATTCACCTCATAAAGGAATTAAACACAAAAACCATAGGATAGTCTCTATAGATGCAGAAAAAGCTTTCAATGAAATCCAACACACGTTCACTTTAAAAACCCTCAGGAAACTAGACATTGAAGGAATATACCTCAAAATAAGAAGAGCTATCTATGAAAAACCCACAGCCAACATCATACTGATTGAGCAACAACTGAAGGTATTCATCTTGAGAACTGGAACAAGACAAGGATGCCCATTCTCACCATTCCTATTCCACATAATACTAGAACTGATAGCCAGAGCAGTTTATAAGAGAAAGAGAAAAAAGGTATCCAAATAGTAAATGATAAAGTCAAAATAACTCTTTTCATGGAAAATATAATTCTATATCTAGAAAACCCTAAAGACTCTGCCAAAAGGCTGTTGGAACTGATTAACAACTGAAGTAAAGTTTTAAGATGTAAAATCAATGTAAAAAACTCAGGCACATTTCTAAATACCAATAACATTCAAGATGACAGCAAAATCAAAAGCACAATTCCATTTACAATACCCCCCCACAACAAATAAAATAGCTAGGAACACATCTAACCTAGTAGGTGAAGAATCTCTACAAGGAGAACTACAAACACTGTTAAAAGAAATCATCAATGACATAAATTGAAAAACATTTCATGTTCACGATTGGAAACATCAATATCATTAAAATAGTCATATGGCCCAAAGCAATCCACAGATTCAACACTATTCCTATCATCATACCAATGTCATTTTTCAAGAACTAGAAAAAACTATTCTAATATTTAGAGGAAATCAAAAAAAGAGCCTGAATAGCCAAAGCAACCCTGAGCAAAAAGAACAAAGCAAGGGGCATCACATTACTCCACTTCAAATTATATTGTAAGACTACAGTAACCAAAACAGCATGGCACTGGTACAAAAACAGTCACATAGACCAATAGAACAGAGTAGAGAACCCAGAAATAAAACTGCACACTTACAGCCATCTGATCTTTGACAAAGTTCATAAAAATAAGCAATTGGAAAAGGACTCTCTATTAAATAAATGGTGCTGGGATAGCAGGATGGCCATATGCAAAAGAATGAAACTAGACTCCTTCCTTTCACTGCACAGAAAAACTAACTCAAGATGTATTAAAGATTTCAGTGTAAGACCTCAAACTATAAGAATTCTAGAAGAAAACCTAGGAAACACCATTGCGGACATTGGCCTTGGAAAACAATTTATAAACTAAATCCCCAAAAGCAATTGCAACAAAACAAAAATTGATAAGTGGGTCCTAATTAAACTAAAAAGCTCTGCACATCAAAAATTCAGCAGAGTGAACAGACAACCTACATAATGGGAAAAAATATTTGCAAGTTATGCATATGATAAAGATCTGCTGTCTAGACTCTATAAGAGCTTAAATTAATCAACAAGCAAAAAACAACCTATTTAAAAGTGGGCAATGCATATGAACAGACCCTTGTCTAAAGAAGACATACAACTAACCAACAAGCATAAAAAAAATGCTCAGCATCAGAGAAATACAAATCAAAATCACAATGACATACCATCTCACACTAGTCAAAATGACCATCATTAAACTTCAAAAAACCATAACTGTTGGCAATACTGCAGAGAAAAGAGAATGCTTATGCACGGCTAGTAGGAATGTAAATTAGTTCAGATACTATAGAAAGCAGTTTAGAGATTTCTCAAAGAACTTAGAACTACCATTTTTGACCTAGCAGCATGTACACAAAGGAAAGTAAATTGTTCTACCAAAGGAAACGCACTGGCATGTCAATTGCAGCACTATTCACAATAGCAAAGACATGGAATCAACCTAGGTACCCATCAATCATGGATTGCAAAAGAAAATGTGGTACATATACACCATGGAACACTATGCAGCCATAAAAAAGAATGAAATCATGTCCTATGCAGCAACATAGATAGAACTAGCGGCCATTATCCTAAGTGAATTAATGCAGTATCAGAAAGCCAAATACCACATGTTCTCACTTACGAGTGGAAGCTAAACACTGAGTACTCTTGGACATGAAGATAGCAAAAATGGACACTGGAGACTACTAGAGTGGGGAGGGAAGGAGGGTGACAACGGTTAGAAAACTAACCATTAGGTACTATGCTCAGTACCTGGGTGATGGGATCATTCATATCTTAAACCTCAGCATGATGCAATACACCCAGGTAACAAATGGGCACATGTCCCCCACAATGTAAAATTAAAATGGAAAAATTAAATAAAAACATAAAGGAATATTGATGTTCTCTGAATTTTGTTTGTAATTCAACACATTTCAAAACTTTTTGCAAACTATTGTTTGTGTTCGAAACATTCTTCATCTGCATGTCTTGCCTGCAGAATTATCTCCCTTTAAAGCAGAGGTCAAAAACTACTGATTTTCTCAAGTGTTCTCTAATTACATCAGAATAAATTGGCAGTCCCTCCTTTTTGCTCAACAATAACCACGCATATTTCTGTCATAGCACTTACTAATTCATAGTTAAACATCTCTATGTTTTATCAGCCAACTATTACCATAATAATGCCATTAAGAAAAAACAAAAGTCAATGGCTTAAAACAAGAATCATTATTCTCATTAATGAATCTGAAGATTGCCTCTACTACATGTAATCTAGGATTACTTTGGCTTGGCTTCAAGCTGCCGTTTGGGTCTGGATATTCCACGTGTCTTTCAGTTTTCTTGGACTGGAAAGTTTTACAGGTGTATAATTCTCATTAAGACAGCACATGAGAACACTACAAAGACAAAAGCTGTCACATGCACTATTATCAGATTGACCAAAACGTGTCTTATGACCACAACCTACGTCAAAGAAAAATACACATAGTGAAGGGATAGATAGGGGGAAGGATGAAGTGTTGAGGCCATTAGTAATATCTATCTCACTCTTCTTTCAGGCGGAATTCCATGCTGCTTTTAGAGAGATTTTATGACACAGTAATCAGCCAGTGTGAAAGTACTCAATAAATATTGTTTTAATGAATAGATATATTAATAACTAGACTTTTTTTATGGCTGAAGCTAAGTGGTCACTGGCCTAATTGACATTTTGTCACAAAACTATACACTCTTACAAACATGTTAGACCCAGATTCAAAATCAAAACTCAGCTTCTTCGTTCACAAGAATTAATTGTAACTTTTTTT
This sequence comes from Nomascus leucogenys, assembly GCF_006542625.1. Taxonomy (NCBI): domain Eukaryota; kingdom Metazoa; phylum Chordata; class Mammalia; order Primates; family Hylobatidae; genus Nomascus; species Nomascus leucogenys. The sequence goes on from NC_044400.1 coordinate 52,809,098, forward strand.
TTTCAAAACTAACCAGAAACCCACAATCCTTGAGAGTGGAGGATTATAAACCCATGCTAGGTTCTACCTTTCCTTTTAAGCCCAGTTCAAAGTGAGAAAAGAGAGAAATTAACTTAGAAAGCTAAGACTTGCTGTTGCTATTTCTTAAGTAATGTTCTGAACATTCGGTCACATTCCTGCCACTCTGTAGACTGAGGTCTCCCACCTCTAATCCATCTTCCAACTTTCCCTCTGTGAAGTTCTTTACAAGTTAAACATGTAAGGACAAAAGGGATGTCATGATTCATTTAGTGAAGGGTAAATAACAAATATTCAAGACTAGAAATTTAAAATTCACAAACAGAAATAAATTGCAACTATTAGAAAAACAATGAAGATGGAGCAAAAGAAAGTTTTAAGGGGGCCTACTGAAATATATATTTTAAAGATGATTTCATAGATGTGTTATTCTGGAACTTAGAGGAATTCTCCAAATACTTACTACAAATCTCTGCCACAATTATAATCATTAGTTACATGTCTGACATTGCACCATCAGCAAGTTGAAGAAAATGAGCAAGTCTCACTCATCTTTGAGGATTCTGTTTCCCTAGTTCCTGTAATTCAAACTGTATTCCATTTTTAGAAAAACATTAGGTTGACTGCAAAATGAGAATCCAAAGTGAAAAGTAGCAAACTGAACAAAGTAGGATGCGCAAACATTGCAACTGTCCTTAAATAGAAAGAATTTAAGGGGAAACCAGGTATTGTGAGTAAGTAACTTTAGTAATACATCCTGTAGAATATCACTGAAATCTGAAATCATGATTTATCAAAGGATAGAAGAAAAAGAAAAACAGAATTTTGAGCTGCTTCTCTTTTAAATATTAAATATAAGATTTTTTTCTTGGAATAATAAGCGGGAGATTTATTTGATTTTCTGATTTTATTTTTAGATGCTGTCTTGCTAAGGGCAATTATCATCTAGAATAGTTTAAACACCAAACACATTCCAATCTAATCAGAGAGATACACACTGAACTCTGACATAATAAACGCAAATTCAAGATGAATTGAGAAGATCAAGTATAGAACCACTTTGAAAAAGACCTTGCAGTATAATTACCCATTAAACCTCTGCTTACATTTCACAGAAGCAATTAATAAAGTCAACAGAGGATTGAGAGAGATCTTTACAACAGCTGAATGTAAATCAAATGCTGTCATGATATATAATTTGATAATATGCCTTAATAAGAACCATCTTTGTATATGCACACAATATTGAAAATTAGAATGGTACTTTTCATTGGTTTAAAGAATACTTTGTCAAAACCTTAATTTAAGTAATTTTATATGACCACGATTTTTCATAATTTAATGCTTTATGTATGCACCCAAAGGAGAAAAAGTTTTTAGGATTGTATACAAATTGGTAGCTTTTCATGCCTCATATTATTTACAGCATAATGATAACATTCCTTCTGTTTATTTGTTAATTACCAGGGAGAAGAATACACAGACACAGAATACATGCATTTTAAATGCCAGTTGTGTGAAAACAAAATTGGTGTAATATGCAGCTGGATATAGTCAGGCTGGCATAAAGAATCAAAAAGACTTTCCTGGAAGTTTAATCATGTTGCAACATAACAAAAAGGGAACAATTGGAAAGTCAGTTGTCAAAAGTAAGATGGCTTCAAGCTCTGCAAAAACACAGGGAAAGTACAAATGGGCATGCAGATGGATGCTTCTGATGCCTTGACCATGTCCTGAGGGTCCAGGAGCCCTCCTTTCCTGACTGTTGATCCTGCTCCATCATCAGGTTGACTCCTTCTGCCTCATTTCACTCTACTTCCCCTAACCTTCCTCATTTTGTTGGTATCTGTCATGATCAACTTTACCACCTTTTCTAAACCGAAGTATGTTTGCATTTTGGCTGGGAGAGGAAGAATAAACTGTTGCCTATGATAGTAATAGGGGTTTAATTAATAAAGAAATAAATCTGTGGTTCAGCTATTCATTGTACATTTTTATTGCCTTTTGCATTTAAGCCAGATCTTACACGTATTGATGGTATATATGTAAAATTATTAAGGATTTTTAAAACCTGGATATCATGCAATAACTCACAACCCGTTTTATTTTCATATATGTAAGAAGTTAAAGCCTAATAGAATATTAAAACATAATTCAGAGAGAAATACCACCTTACCACCTCTCCCTCACTATATAAATTGCCTCTCCATCCTTCTTCATTTATAAACCAGTTGTTATAAAAACAAAGCAAATTTTCATATTATTATATATTTTAACAAAGCACGAAGAGATTGAACCTAATACATTTTTATGCCTTTTGCAAAGTTCATCTAAATGTTCCCGGGAGAATATTTCAATGACAATGACATTGAAAAATATCTTCTATATACAAAGGTCATAAGTTGTATGTTGAAGGAGGCTGAAAGAGGAGGAGACAGGAGAAGTGGGCGAAGCTTAATAAAACTGTTAAGATCAGCACATTTTGGTCCCCATTTTTATCATAAATTTTATTATATCAATTAATTTAAAGAACAATTGATTAACCTGCTCAATGTCAGGCAACTCCCTTCTCATCTTTTTCTTTCCCTGTTTCCTTTTATTTTTCTTTCTCTTTTTGCAATTTAATATTTAGAATAATTTTAGGGAGATAAAAAGTACCTGTAAAATAGAAAGATAAAGACATGATTTGATTCCATTCTGAACTGTGTGTGAGCCTATACACCTATACACACTTGGACTTATACAAGGCCAAACATCTGGAAGCAGTGCGAAAAAATTCAATTAACAGTCCATATGCAGAGCTTCAATACCCAGGTATTTGGTGCTGTTTAAATAAAAGGAAGGTTCTGAGTTAATGTCAACTCATTTCCATGGTAACACACATTAAGTGCTTCTTTAATAATGAAGAGAATTAAACTTAATTGCTTTCATATTATAAAATAATTTTGGTCATTGAACAGAAACATATTAAACATATATTATAAATAATCACAGAGATTACAACATTGGTTTTTAAAGGAATATTTATATTTGGATAATACTTCTTTCTGTTTTCCTCATATTTATGGAAAAAATGAAGGCTTAAATTTTTAGGATTGTAGTGAATAGTATATCTGGTTCTGTCTTATTGCCAGTCTTTCATCATTTTTATTTGCAGAAAATACTGTGGAATTAAAATGTTAGTTTTATATAATGAAAATGATTTGATTCCTGTATCATTTTTAAGTGCATAGATTTAATCCATATACTATGAAACGTATTACAATACTATTACAATAAGCAGATTATGTGTGTGCTAGAATGGAAGGGAATGAGAATAAAAGCAAATTGCCATATGAGTATCAGGTTATCTTCACATATTTCTTACCCAAACCCAGTAATCCCCTACCCACACCTGTCAAAGCCACACAGGCTTCCACGGTTACAGGAACTATATTACAATCTTTGAAAGTTACTATTCATCCCCGTGTGCTTAGAATGAAAAAACACATAAAGGACATATGAGGTAACATATGCTAATTCCTCTACACACACTGTGCTAGCACAATCATGAGGCCCAACCTTATTTCAGAAAATATTGCACATTTATTTTTGCCAAACAGGATAAAAACAAAGAAGATAAAATCAAAAAAAAATGCCTTAGCATTTCTACTTTAGAGAAAATGTCTTAGCTTTTTCTCTAAAGTAGAAAAGCTAAGGCATTTTTAAACCTAAAATAAATATTTTCAAGAAAATTAAAAGGAGAATATGATCCTAAAACAAAAAACAAATGATAAACATTTTTATAATTTTGTGGGAGATATGTGAAATCTCAATAATGTAATTATCTATTTTGTTCCTATTATTTAAGGATCATTTATTTAACATATTTCTGAAATCACAGCCTTAAATCATGAATTAATACTTTTTTAGTATAAAAAAATATAATTTGCAGATAATTGGAAAAAACAATACTAATTGTAGAGCCCCAGAACTAAGTGTACAAGAAATTATCTCAGTTCCCCCACTCATAGTTTACATTGTCTCTGTTATTTCAAACTGGCTATTTAAGACAGCAATTACATTGCCTTTTCACACTTGCTTAAAAATAAACTTGATTGGTTGACAGTAATTTTCTTTAGCATAACAAATACTTAAAATACAAAAATTAAATACTTTTTTTTACAGTGTACATTAATTCTCTTTTCTTGGAGGTAAGAATACATATGCAGGAAATACAGGTATTAAACATTGTACTATAAACTGGCATGCTTACTAATCACCTTATAAAATATACCCTACCAATTACCTTCTAAATGGTCTATACTAATGACCCAAATATATGCCCAATCTAAGGTTGTTTTTTATGAAAAATATAAATGGAAAAGCAAAACAGGAAAACTAGAGTGATGAGAGAAGTTGATAAATCATATTTGTAAGGATCATATGGGAATTAAATTGCTTTAGAAATTGATAAGGCTTTTGGAAATTATCGATAGACATAAATGTTAGTTTATATTAAGTATTGAGAGAAGAAAGGTGGGTACCATAGGCAAGGTGATAGGACAGTAAAGTCAAACAAAGAAACAACTGAAAAAGAGTTGGAAATAGATTGTGAAAAATATAGCATGGTGTGATTCATTGAGAAGAAAGAAAAAATTGAGTGAAAATAAAGAGCAATGTTAGAATCATTCAGTTAAAACTGTTGTAGCGGGTGCTCTATGTAGATACATAGATAAAAGAGTATTTTTTATTCTGAAGTGAGAAAAGGTAATCTTTGAGCCTGGAAAAGAAATAGATACTCTTAAACATAATTGCATGTTCAGTAAACAGAAAAGAATTGTCAATTAACTTTTTTAATAGCAATTTTAAAAAAACTAAGGGAAGAAATAAACCATCATACTCACTTGACATCATTTATGCTAGATGTTAAAGATAAATATAGTCTTATAGTCTTAAAATTTGAGTGCTCTTTTGTGGCAAATTATTTGCTCACATTGTTGCTTATAGTGTATGCAGTACAAGAAAAATCTAGTACAAAAAATAAAAGTAGGAGCTTTTATACATTGCACCTTATGGCAAAACAGCTTGAAATTATGTGATAAAATAAAAAATATTCATGCCCTATGACTCAGAAATTCTATTCTTGTATAGCTGGGAAAAGTTAGTATCTCTCAATATCATGATTATATACTCAAAATTGTTCATAGAAGCATTTTCATTGTACTCCAAATAAAAAACTTAACAACATGCATAAAAAGGTAACTTGGATAAATTAAATGTGTGTACTTAAAAAGGAATATTATATAACAACAATAACAAGATAGATACACAGGTAACACCACAGACTTCTGATAAATTTAATATCATGTGAAGAAAAGCAAGACAGAAAACACATGCACAGTGTTTATATGAATACAAAGATGGAAAACTTAAAATATAATAGGTATGCATGTAAAAGTTATATGCTTATATAGAAAAAGAGTATCACAAAAGTTATGAAAGTAGGACTTTCCCTAGAAGAATGAGGCATGTTTGTCCTTGGAGAAAGGCACATTGGGGTCTGATATTTTTGTGATGTTCTCTTTTTGTACCTGAGTAATAACCACATTGATGTGGCCTTTCTAATTACTTTTAAGTGCCAGGTGCTCATGTACAAACACACACACACACACATCCACTTTCTTGTATGCAAAATATGTCTTGTGATATAAACAAAAGTAATAAAAAGAAAAGGTAATATAAAGTTGATGCCCATAATCCAACCAATTACTTAATAAACATGTACCTTTTTTGGCAAATTCCTCTTTCAGATTTTCCGAAAATATTTAACATATCCAGCAATTATTAGACATTCATTTTTCGTGAGTATTGATAAATACACTTAAAGAAAATATTGCTGTCAACATCAAGTTAGAGATAACATATGGAAACAAACACTTCCAATACTACCCGAATCTTCAACTTTTTAATGTGTTTTTGTTAGAAGTAAGAATACAGATACAGGAAATACATGTATTAGGCATTCTATTATAACAGAATGCTTACTAATTACCTTATAAGAGAGACTTAACTTTTTAACATTCTTTACCTAGTCATAGAGTTAGGCATCTTGTTGCAATGACTTCTGGTAAAGCCTCCATCCTATGGCATCTGTTAGAGTGTTTCTCGATGTCTTACCTACTATAGTGAGCACATCTTCTACTATAAAACTTGTGGGTCATTCAGCTATATTGAGTGTCTCAGTGGTTAATACTAGGTGTCAACTTGCCTGGATTGAAAGATGCCTAGACGGCTGGTAAAATATTGCTTCTGTGTGTGTCTGTGAGGGAGTTGCCAGAGGAGATTAACGTTTGAGTCAGTGGACTAGGACAGAAAGACCCACCTTCATGGAGGTTGGGCATCATCCAATCAGCTGCCAGTGCAGCCAGAACAAAGCAGATGAAAGAAGAGGGGGAAAAACTAGTTTGCTGAGTCTTCTGACTCTTTCCCCAGTTTACAGACAGCCTACTGTGGAACTTCGCCTTGTAATTGTGTGACTCAATTCTCCCTAATAAGCCCCCTTTCGTATATATGTATATCCTACTGGTTCTGTCCCTCTGGAGAGCCCTGACTAATACAAACGGGTTCTTGACTGTGCGGTCAGCTTATTAAATTATCCTAAATATCTCACATAGCCTTCATGTAAGAGAATTATTTTCTACATCTGAGATGATGTCTTATTTTTTTTAATTTTCACTTTCCACCATCCAAGAAATTATTGCTTTTAGGTTTAATGTTTGTAATTTTGTCCTTAGAGTCTTTGTTTCACATCATTTACCTGTGTTATACCGTTAGTATCTATGCCTAAGTTGTCACACTGACCAGAATCATCTGCTTGCTATTGTATCCCTATTTAGATGTACATTATACTCAAACTTGTCTAAGTTAACACTCGGGTTTAATTTAATGTAACTCCTCCAAATATCAAGAGCAAATCAGTGCCTGGAAAATCCAAAAAGAGGTTAAATTTCAAATTTAATTATAGTATCAATGTAGTGTATTTTATCGTAAGACTTACTGTCACAAAATATCTACAAAAGTTTGAAGAAGACATAGCTGTGATAAATAGAATGCTTTTCAAAATTTTATATTTGAATAAGTTTTCTAGAGTTCAGAACATTTCCTGTGAAAAAATATGTCACAAATGATAGCTTCCATTCTCAGTTTTACGAACATGAACTATTTTACCTACCATGTATTTTCATATATGTCACGAATCATAAACATTTCTGAATTTGGTTTTTGGACTTTCTTTTCTAAGTCTCAGATAATGTTACCAAAACACTAGAAGTTTGGTCTAGGTACTGTTGTTCACTGCACAGGAAGCCAATCACTGAGACAGCAAGTATTGCTAGGGAAGAAGGCTTTTTGGGTGCTGCAGCCGAGCAGATGCGAGACTCAGCCTCAGTTCCAATCCCTCAACCCAACAAAATGAGGAGTTTATATATCAGGGGAGAAATATAACCGTGTGCAGGAAAATACAGATTAGGAAGGGGTGAGGAATAGGAGTTGGTGAACATGAAATAGGTGCTCAGGGATCGTGACTGGTGAGGGGTCTGGCATCTCATTGTCCAGACATGGTGATCTGGTTAGTTCCAGTTCCTTGATTCTATCTAGGAGGACAGATGGTTGGTTTCCTGAGAAATGAACTCTGATAAGACGAATGTAACTTTCTCAAGTTTTAAGACTAGAATGGTCAATTTCTATGTTTATTCAAAAGAAACCAAAAACATCAGTTCCATGGGGCAATTGGGCCCATTTCAATAATGGATAACTATGTAGATAATTAAATATACCTATGTATATCTAAAATGGATTAATTACTTTAGTAGATAACAAAAAGCCTCCAGCAGCAGCAAGTTCTAATCAGATGTACCTAAAATTTTAATAGAAATTGCCATTTGTGGTAATGAATGACTCTGTGAATGACAGAGATAATTGGATAAAGGATTTGTTTTTAAGTCAAATATTGGTAAATAGGGGGTTGGCTGTATTAAAAATTCTGAATAATCAACATGGATGGAAAATATCAGTTGTCCATTTTGACACACAGTAAGAGTTTCTTGTCTTGTAATTTTATTTTGATGAAATTGCCTTGACACACTACTTGTTTTTAAGAGTAAACTATACCCAGTAATCAGATCATTGCATTTTAATGAGGTAAAAAGTTTTCTATCTTCTCCAAATTAAATCAATCTTTGTCATCAAATATCCACACAGGCTCTGGTGCTTTTGAATTTTAGAAAGCTGTAATTGATTTTGGAAATTTGAACAAATCCAAATTGTATCAAATGAACAGTTTTCTTTTCTCAACATTTTTTGTTCCACCGAATCTAACACTCTTTAATTTTTAAGCAACACAGCAAAGATAATATCATAATCTGAAGAGAAAAGATACCCTTTTGACCAGGAAGAAGAGTAATTGCTTAAAAATGTGATTCTCTATTTGATGGTAACATTAGAGAAGTAATCTATAAAAGCTCCCCAAACCATCGATTCTGTCAAGTGATAATTGGATTAGAATCCCAAAAGACAATGAAAATTTTTCTATATAGAGGATTTTTTTTCCCCTATAAGCGTTTCAGTAGACATCCTATTTCACTTATTCCTTCATCAGTTTATCTTGGTATTCTGAGGAATTAGCACAATGACTGACATTTCATCATCTCCAAGAAAAGAAATAGCCAGAATCTTTCAAATAATTGAATCTTATTTTAACTGAAATGTTACAAGACTAGTTTTCTACCACAAAGCCCACTTGGTGCCAAGTGTAAAATTCTTGCTGACAAAGTTCTGGGTTTAAATTCTTATCTAATACTCCTGGCTCTTTAAATCTTTTTTTTTTTTTTTTTTTTTTTTTGGCGGAGTCTTGCTGTGTTCCTCAGGCTAGAGTGCAATGGCACAATCTCAGCTCACTGCAACCTCAGCCTCCTGGGTTCAAGTAATTCTCCTGCCTCAGCCTCCCAAGTTGTGGGATTACAGGTGTGCGCCATCATGCCTGGCTAATTTTTTTTATTTTTAGTAGAGATGGGGTTTTACCATGTTGGCCAGACTGGTCTTTAATTCTTTTAGATCACTTAGAAAAGGCAATAATCCTTTTAGAACATTTTGAATAGTCTTTAGACTACCGAAAGACTGTATTACTTATTCCTTGTCTTCTTTTCTGAACAGTCAACATAATTTAAGTTCCCCTCTAATGCTAAGGTAAAGCAATTCTAAAGCACTGTGCTGTGCTCTTTCTGTGGGCTGCATGCTGATTCATCTTGCCCTACTAAAGTTCAGGAGCCTACAATGAAAACAAAAGACATTTTCATTTACTAAATCACAACTGCATGGAGTAAGAAAGATGACATCTAATACAGTGGTTAACCAAAGAAAATAAAATTCATGGGCTTATCTCCATTATAGTTCCAGAAATTGCATTATGTGTACCATATACTGCTCCATCTACTAGTATAGTAACTTAGTCGTGTTTCCATGAAGATATCATTGTTTTGTTTTTAATTAGTTTACCAACCACAAGTTTGGGTGTGAGTGAGTGTTGTTTAGCAGTAAAAAGACAAATGTATCAAGATTCAAGTATGTGACTCTTATTTATTTATTTAGAGACGGAGTCTTGCTCTTATCGCCCAGAATGGAGTGCAGTGGCGTGATCTCGGCTCACTGCAACCTCTGCCTCCCGAGTTCAAGCGATTCTCCTGCCTCAGCCTTCCAAGTAGCTGGGAATACAGGCTCCTGCCACCACTTCAGTCTAATTTTTGTATTTTTAGTAGAGACAGGGTTTCTCCATATTGGCCAGGTCAGTCCCAAACTCCTGACCTCAGGTGATCCGCCCACCTTGACCTCCCAAAGTGCTCGGATTACAGGCATGAGCTACCACTCTAGGCCTCAAGTATGTGACTATTAATATAGAATTTTAATGTACATAAGAGATAATAGTGAATATCATTAATAAAGCATCTCTTTATTCAAGATGTTTTTAAGTTTCCAGCTCTTAGGTTCAGGGGGTACATGTGCAGGTTTGTTACATGAGTAAATTGCATATCTTTGGGGGTTTGTGTACAGAGAATTTTGTCCCTCAGGTAATAATCACTGTACACAATAGGTAGTTTTTCTATTCTCACTCTCGTCCCACCTGCACTCTCCTCCTAGCCTATACCCTCAGATAGTCTGCAGTGTCTATTGTTCCTGTATTAGTCGGGGTTCTCTAGAGGGACAGAACTAACAGGATAGATGTATATGTAAAAGGGAGTTTATTAAGGAGTATTGATTCACACAATCACAAGGGGAAGTCCCACAATCCCTTCTGCAAACTGGGAGTAAGAAAGCCAGTCCCAGTCCCTAAACCTCAAATGTAGGGAAGCCGACAGTGCAGCCTTCAGTCTGAGGCCGAAGGCCTGAGAACCCCTGGCAAACCACTGGTGTAAGTCCAAGAGTCCAAAAGCTGAAGAACTTGGAGTCCGACGTTGAGGGGCAGGAAGCATCCAGCATGGGAGAAAGATGAAGGCCGGAAGACAGCCCTTCTAGTTCTTCCATATTCCTCTGCCTGCTTTGATCCTAGCTATGCTGACAGCTGATTAGATGGCCCAACCTGACTGAGAGTGCATCAGCTTCTCCCAGTCCGCTGACTCAAATGTTCATCTCCTTTGCCAACACCCTCACAGACACACCCAGGAACAGTATGTTACATCCTTCAATCCAATCAAGTTGACATTCAATATTAACCATCACAGTTCCCTTCTTTGTGTCCATGTGTACTCAATGTTTAGCTCCCACTTAGAAGTGAGAACATGTGGTATTTTGTTTTTCATTCCTGCATTCATTTGCTTAGGATGATAGCCTCCAGCTCCATGTTGCTGCAGAGGACATGATTTTATTCATTTATATGGCTGCATAGTATTCCATGGTGTATATGTACCATATTTTCTTTATCTAGTCCACCATTGATGGGCATCTAGGTTGATTCCATATTTGCTATTGTGAACAGTGCCATGATGAATGTGAGGGTTCATGTGTCTTTATGGTAGAATGATTTATATTCTTTTTGGTATATACCCAATAATGGAATTGCTGGGTCAAATGGTAGTTCTGTTTTAATTTCTCTGAGAAACTTCCAAACCATTTTTCTCAGTGGCTAGGCTAATGTACATTTCTACCAGTAATATATAAGTATTCCCTTTTTTTCATAACTTTGCCAGTATCTTTATTGTTTGTTTTTAGTAGTATCCCTTCTGGAAGGTATGAAATGATATCTCATTCTGGTTTTGTTGCTGTTGTTTTTGCTGTTGTTTTTTGTAGAGATGGAGTCCCACTGTGTTGCTCACACTGGTCTCAAACTCCTGGGCTCAAGCAGTCTTACCACATTGGCATCCCTAAGTGCAAGGATTATACGCCTGAGACACTGCACCCAGCCTCATTGTGGTTTTGCTTTGCACTTCTCTAATGATTAGTGATGCTGAGCATTTTTTCATGTTTGTTAACTGCTTGTATGTCTTATTTTGTGATGTGTGTTCATGTTCTTTGCCCATTTTGTAATAGGATTGTTTGTTTTTTGCTTATTAGTTTGTTTAAGTTCCTTATAGATTTGTTAAGCTCCTTATAGACTCTGCATATTAGATCTTTGTCAGATGCATGGTTTGTGAATATTTTCTTGTATTATGTAGGTTGTCTGTTTACTCTTTTGAGTTTATTTTGCTGTGCAGAATTCTTTAGTTTAATATCCCCTTATCAGTTTTCATTTTGCTGCAACTGCTTTGGAAAACTTAATCATAAATTATTTTCTGAGGCCAGTGTCCACAATGGTATTTCCTGGGTTTTCTTCTGGGATTCTTATACTTCAATGTCTTATATTTAATGTTCCATCCATCTTGAATTAATTTTTGTATATGGAAGGAGTCTAGTTTCAATTATCTGTGTATTTCCAGCCAGTTATCCCAGCACCATTTATTGAATAATAGAAAGTTTCTTCCTATTGCTTGTTTTTGTTGACTTTGTTGAAGATCAGATGGCCGTAGGTGTATAACTTTATTTCTGGTATAACTTTGTATTCTGTTCCATTGGTCTATGTGTCTGTTTTTGTACCAGTATCATGCCATTTCAGTTTCTGTTGCTTTGTACTACAGTTTGAAGTCAGGTAATGTGATGACTTCTGCTTTGTTCTTTTTGTTTATGTTTGCTGTGGCTATTTGGGCTCTTTTTTGGTTCACTATGAATTTTAAAATAGTTTTTTTCTCATTCTGTGAAAAAATGTCATTGGTAGTTTGATAAAAATAACATTGAATCTGTAAATTTAAAAAATTATATTACATCAATAATGTCAATACAATCACTTTCAAGCTTGAAACACAACAGCTTGATAACCATAAGATCTGATAAATATTGATCAACTTCTCTGAACCTTGGTTTCTTATGTTTGTTTTAAAGGATTGCTATGAGGATTAAACTAAATGAGACGTGGATTGTTATCTCTTCTAGGAGATGGAATGTAATGAGAACTTATTAACTTTAACTTCTTTTTAAAGCCTTATTAAGAAAAAATAAATCTAACCTCAAGCAAGTTACCGGACAGTGAGGATCTTTTTTAAAAATTTACTATATTAAATGATTATTTTGGCATTATACTAAACTAATAATTATTTTGCATTATACTATAGCAGACCAACCTATTTAAATGTGCTAATAAGAAGACTGAAGAGAACAAATGCTTTTGACAAAAATTTATCAAGGCTTTCCTACAATTGGCAGTTCAAAATTTCATTTTAGTTTAAAAAAACTAAATTGAATTTAAAAAGACTAAAACTAAAGACTAAAAAGACTAAAAAAAAACTAAAAGAATTTAAAAAATTAAAGGAAGAACAATTAAGAAGTAGTATGACTACATTCTTATTCCAGAATTTATTGAAAAGAGAGGAGGAGAGAAATAAATGTCTGCTCTTAATCACGGATTTGCTCTCTCTCATGAAGGAGGTAAAGAAAGATGAGGTTTCTAAGAAAATATTTTATTTTTTATCACATCCTATGTACAGGAGATGATTCTATATTTATTTTGGCCAATCCTTACCATTGTTTAAAGGAAACTGAAATCAAGCTTTTTATGAGCAAATCCTTGATTTTTATTTTTTAAAAAATATTTTGTACACCATACTAAATCTACAAGTTTGGGATCTAACATGTTTAACGTACAATAACATAGAAACATATATATATATGTGTGTGTGTGTGTATATATATATACTATAATATTTTATTATTTTTATTTATTATATATATGAACTATGTGATCTATCTATCTATCTATCTATCTATCTATCTATCTGTATATATATGTTGTCTGAGTTTTTCTTGTAGGCATCTGATGATATGTCCACAATACTTTAGAAAAGAATGTGCTTGCAATTCATATTAGTGATAATATCAGTAAAATCTTTGTAATTTGCAATGCCATTCTACCCTTCAATCCTTACCCCATGCTCTCATTTCTGACCTACAGAATTCTTCACAAATTGGAACCCACAATTCAATGGTAACAATTATATTTCTGCTAACATTCAGAGTTCTACATTTTACTGAATGACTCAGAGGTATGAAATGTTTGCGCCTAATGAGTGGGAAGCAGGCATTTGAGAAAGGGGTAGAATTTTCCAAGACGTGGCTGAAGGAGTTGAAAAGACATCTCTATAAAGAGAGCAGAAGGGATCTGAGATGGCAGAGTGAGTTTCAAAACTAGGATATACCTATGAATTGATCTCCTTTTGAAGGATTTACTTTTTATGGTTCATTTTTGTTTGTTGTTTTTGTTGTTGATGCTATTAGAAGCCTGGAAATATTTATTTGGCCATGTTCTCTCCATTTTCCTAATATGGATTCCTTGTTTACATTCCTCAGTTTCTTCCTTAAAGCATTTTAGCTGGATAGTCATGTCTTAAGACTTAAAAGCAGAATGATAAAAGGATAGGAGAACATGGTTCATATCTTATGTTTTTGTTAGTGCTTATGCAGAGGGAAAGTGACCTGTTTCAGGAGTTAAGACCTGTCTTTCAAGTAGTAACCAGAACCATAAAGAATCCATGGATATGTTTTAAAAATAACAAAACGTAGGGACTTTTTTAATAAATAAACTCGAATGTTTTTCATATATTAATTATTTTAATCTTTAAAAAAAATCATGCTCTCAGTGTTCTTACTCCTTATTTTACAGATAAGAAAACTGAAATACAGAGAAAACAGTAACCCTGTCAATAACTGGCAAGAAGACCCAGAGTTCAACCTCAAATGTTTGGCTCTGAAATTAAGACTTAATCAGTACTCTGTATTACCGAGAAGTGTTCTCCAAAATGCCAGAATGGACATACGATTAGGAGAGACAACTTCTAGGTGGATGTTTAAGAATAATGTTCTAGAGGCAACTGAACCTCTGAAAAACGAAGGAGGGAAGAGATTAAATTTAAAAAGAGATAATGCTACTAAATTCTACCAACATCAGTGCATGTGAGTACAGTGCTTATATGTTGCTGTTGTTGTTATATTTTGGTACTTACATTTTATTTCCATCCTGCCTAATGAGGGTATAAAATGTTTCGTTAGAATCTGTAAATGCAACATTATTAGCTGAGCCCATGTAAATTAAGCCCATAATTCTGTATATTCAAACATCTATTAACACATTAGCTGATATAGTAGGGTAGTTAAAATAGTAACTAGACGTCACTCTTAATGCAGTGATCTAAACTTCCGGTAGACTGACAGTCAGTTACTTGATAGCAAAAGTATAAGCATTCCAAGCCCAGTAAAGAATATGAAAGACTACAAAATAAAGCATGCATTTAATTAAGGCTTATCTAAAACCAGCCCATCTTGTTTAATATGTATACTTTATACTTTATTCCATATAATCTAGGCAAGTAAGACTAAAATTTAAACTTAAGAATAATTATTTGTATTTTTTTCAATTACTCTAAAAAACTTTACTTGATATCTGTAATGACTTATCCTTGGCTTTCTGTTGCACTTCAGGGTGTGATGCATCTGTTCTGGGTTTATTTCAACAGATTGCATAATTTGGTCATTCATTTGATTAATTAACATGTATTTGAAAAATAAATGGAAACATTGAGGAGGCAGTGCCATACTTTTTAAAGAAGGTCATATCATCTAATTTTCAGGGACCTAACCATTTTGGTTGCTTAATTAAAGCACAATTCTCCACGTTTTTCCTTTGCTAAATTTATGATCTAAATAATGGTTTGCTGCTTCAAATTTTACATACGTGTTTTTGTTGTTAAAGACATTTTAGAATGATAACATTTGACTTGGCCATCTACACCTCTCTCTTCAGTTTTCATACGTGTTCCTGCCCTTACACAATTGGAAGGTTCATGTTAATACAGACTTATCTGTGACTTCTTTTTGTGATTACTTTTCTACATCAAACATTCGAATGTCAGTTTTGAGGTTATTATTTATAGTGAAGAACATTACTTACAATACATATTCTACCAGTATAAGGTTTAATATTTTAAAATTCATGTATTCACATATTTACCACTTTGTATAAGTAATGTAGACTTATCAGGTGGATGTGATCTTCTGAAGAAGAGCAAGAGAATCTCAGACTTTAAGGAATTTCCAAAGAACAGAAAACAGATCATTAAGAAAACAATTACAATCAGATATGTTAAAAGTTAGAGTAAGGCATTTACAAGATGTCATTAATGCTGTTAAAAAAAATGTATTGAGTGAAGGCTGAGGTGAGCTGATTGCTCGAAGCCAGGTGTTTGAAACCAGCATGAGCAACATAGCAAGACTCCGATTTCTAAAAAAACAAAATAATAACAAAAAAATAAAAAATAATTAGCTGGGTTAGCTGGGTGACAGTATTCAGGAGGCTGAGGTGGGAGGATCGCTTGAGCCAGGAGGCAGAGGCTGCAGTGACCTGAGATAGCACCAGTGCACTCCAGCCTGGCTGGCACAGTGAGACCCCATCTCAAAAAAAAAAAAAAAAAAAAAAAATTAACTGGGTGAGATGGCTTGGGCCTGTAGTTCCAGCTACTCCAGAGACTGAAGCAGGAGGATTGATTGAGCTCAAGAGTTCGAGGCTGCAGGAAGCTATAATCATGTCACTGCACTCTAGTCTGGGACACAGACTGAGGCAACATTTCTAAAAAAAGTGAAAAATAAAATCAATTGAATTTCATTGTATATTTACTGGGTATTATAAATTGCTTAATTGATGAAGTGCTTTTTAACTTTAAAACTACTAGTCAGAAGTCTTATTTCAGCCATTCTTAGATTATACATCATGAGCTTTGTTTTACATCCCATATGCCAGTTCCATTGGAAAATCCTAGATGTGCTATAAAATGCAATATTTTACTATTTATAGGGATGCAATTGAGTATGTTGATTATTATGAGACAAAACTAAATCACTTCTCTGCTACTTTTAGCTATGTGACAAAGGGTAAACTACTGAAAAATTTGTTCTTTTAGTACTCATTTATAAAACATACAAAAATACATAATAGGTGATATACGTTACATGTTTAGCATGATGTTTTGTACATAGTAAAAACCAATTAATTTTAATTATTTTTATTCTTATTATTTTATTTATGTTTTGTTTTCTGTATGAACACCATTATGAAAAAAGTTTTCAGACTTAAGTTCCAGGACAAAAAAAAAAAAAGTATTTTCTTAAAAGAAATCAAAATGTCTACTGACTTAAAATATTGCGGATCATTACCGACTATAATTTCCATTCAATTTTGGGCTCCTGGAAACTCAAACCATATATAAAGCTCAACTTTAACAATTTAGTAGGAGATTGGTCTGAATATCTCTCTGCCTTTTAAGTATTCCTCTCTCCTGACCTGTATATTTGGTGGCAATTTTTATCTACTTACATTTTATCATTTTATTCTATGAATTTTTATAAACTGATTAATCCTTTCTAGAATCAGGGGATATAAATAAAGGGACATGTGTATTTATATAATATTGTTCTGGAACTGCTGAACTGTTCCAGTGACAGAAAAATAAAATTTCTCTAATTTTATCTAATTCATGCTCTTTCAAGACCAGGGTGGGGGGTCTTCCCTATGTTGCCCAGGCTGATCACAAACTCGTGACCTCAAGTAATCTTCCCACCCCAGCCTCCCAAAGTGCTGGATTACAGACATGAGCCATCACACCCCTGCCTAACTAGTCATCTTAAGGTTTGAGACATATGAAGTAAAAATTAAACTTGTATTCTCCAGAACTTAGTGATTCATCACTACCCTTAACCTCCCTAACAAATTTAAATCAGTGTTAGACAATTAGTATTTAGATAAATATGTGCATATAATTTCATACAAAAGAGTGTAGCGGATACTTTTCTCTTATACAGAGATGAGATGTTTTCCTTAATAAATGAAGTGTTTAAAGAAGCAACACAGAACTAAGAGATATAGTTAGTTTGTGTAACAGGAAAAAATTTAGAGCAAAAGAAGTTATCATGCCTCTCTCTTCCTTTCAAACTATCTTGCATATTTCTATTACAATCAATCAACAAATTCTAATTTAACTTCTTCCTCAGGACATACAGAGGCTTAGTAAATTCCCCACCAGCTACAAAGTAAACATACCTATCCAATCCTATTTCTTTCGTGTTTAACAACATAATTTTATGTTACTTGTTGAAAATATTTCCCACATTTAAATCATAAAAATCTGCTTGCTGTTGACCACACACATCATATTGACCCTGCCTCAGAGGCCTCTGGCAGTTATTCTCTCTGTTTACATCCTATAGCTCTTGCTTCACCACAGAATACCTTCCCAAAATCCTGTTGAAAAAGCTAGCCAGCAACTTTTCCTGAAAAATCTACCCAATTCTAAACTTTCCTTTACAAAGTAGTACTTCAGGCTGGGTGCAGTGGCTCACGCCTGTAAGCCCAACACTTTGGGAGTCTAAAGTGGATGGATCACTTGAGGTCAGGAGTTCAAGACCAGCCTGGCCAACATAGTGAAACCCCTTCTCTACTAAAAATACAAAAATCAGCCAGGAGTGGTGGTGCATGTCTGTAGTCCCAGCTACTCTGGCGGCTGAGGCAGGAAAATCATTTGAACCCGGGAGACAGAGGCTGCAGTGAACCAAGATCGTGCCACTGCACTTCAGCCTGGGTGACAGAGCAAGACTCCATCTAAAAAAAAAAGTATTTCTTCAGTCTTTACCCCATCTTTTAAAATTACAGCTTACTCTTTGATCATCAACATGTGGGTTCTTGAGTCTTCATTTGATATCACCCATTCCTAGAAATTGAAAGATGGAGAAACAACCAGGAGGAAAAAAATAACTCAGATATATGAGTACTAGACCACAGGTTTTACTTCTAAAAACCATATCGCTTTTTGGACATTTAAGTTGGAGCTCTCACAAAAAAAACCCAACATTTATTAACTGCCTATTATTTATTAGCGACTGTGCTAATCACAGCCTAAAGTAATATTATTTAGTATTAAAATAATACATCTGCATATTATATAATGTCATATAACACTGTATATCTCAATGAATATACAAAGTAACAATAAAACACACAAAAAAGTCTTCTGACTTACCCATTTCTATCCTAATTCCCTCCCTCAAAAGGTAATGAATTTCAACCAGTTTGACTGATTCTTCTGTTGTTAGTTATCTTTATAGTCCTAATTAATTAACACATGGGTAGTTAAGAAATGATTCTCACTTATAGATATCTACTGACATACTCCTCCTCTAGATGGTGAAATGGATGTAATGTACATCCTCCAAATGTAATGTTCTTAATCACCCCGCCCCCAACATACAAAAATCACCTTTCAGTGGCATCTTAACCATCTTGTGATCGACACAGTTAAATCTGTGCAGATTGTCTATGGCCCCTAAAATAAAATGTCTAATTCAAAAAGATTAAATGTCTAAAAAGGAGTCAGGTAAAGCCTCCTCCTCCCTCACCTTATTAAATTGTGCATGGTAAAGGGTCTCATGTCCTAAGCAGATAGTGACAGCACTGATAGCCCTTAAAAAACAAAGTGTATGTTATCAACTCAAACTTTGTTTTCAGCTGTTATTTAGAACCTGGATAAAAGAAATGATATTAACTGAGGATCATTTGAAGCCTGTACAGTAAATGTAGGAAAGCTAGAGACTCATCAATGACTCCAGCTGATGGTGAGAAATCCATTTATTTGGAACAGTATGTTTGTGAACTTGACCTTAAAGAATCACTTTCATTTCATGTGTTGTTGCAGGCTTAATCAAGAAAAGCTACAAGAAACAGCTTCATTAAAACTCATGCTTCATTTTCCTTACACTTCCTCTTGAGCATATTGTGTAGGAATATTACCTGTGAAGCTGTACATGGCAATTAATTTGAGAACATCCTTGGGATTGTTATAGAGAGGATAATGAAGCATGTAACTAATCATATTTTTATTTCTTGACTGCTAAAATTTTCAGAACTCACATATATCAGTTAACCTTCATATGTATATTGTATTTTTGCATCTTTTTTTAGAATTCGTTGTTTTATATAATTTTACTGTGTTTCTAATAAGTTGCCTCAACAAGCTGTGGAATAAGTTGAGTATTATTAAGATAATAATAACGATGATTCTGTGTTATTTGGCTATATATGTCCTTCACCCATGAAAATAAGATGAGGAGCAAGACCATAATTCTATACTATATTCTAGACTATATTTATTAGTAACATCTATGAGAGGCCACTTAACATTACCTTGACTCCTTTATTGCCAGGTGAATAAGTTAGCATTTACCTTTTCTACAAGGTCTTAGTAAGTACTAACCATGTGTAATTATTAAAATTTTTGAAAATATAATTGACACTCTGAGCACTACTGAAGAACATTTAAAAGAGATTGCTCCACTGCCACTTTCTATTAAATACTAAAATGAACAAATGGATACTAAAAGAAACATTGTGATTGACTATTTATTCCTCAAACTTTCAAAATATCAAGATTTGACATGGTAAAAATGCTCATATTTACAGGCTGCTGCCAAAAGCTCCTCTATTTGGTTTTGGTATCAGAGCAAGATATCAGAAGGCTAAAAATCATTTACTCATTGCAGTGTATCAAATTACTCCCATAGTTAGCAATTAAAACAATAGTTTATTTTTTAATCGAGGAGTACAAAGTTGCAGCTATAGAGGATGAATTAAATCAAGATTGAATCTACAGCGTGATGACTATGGCTATTATTAATATCGTACTGTATACTGAAAATGTTCCAAGGGAGTTGATTTCAGGTGCCCTTACTACATACAAGAAAGATAACAATGTGCGGAGATGGATATGTTAATTTAGTTTACTGAAGTTATTTATCTGCATATATGTAGCAAAATATAACATTAATACCATAAATATACATACAATTAAAAACACGTTTATTATCTTGCAGCTTCTCTGGGTCAGGAGTCACTTAGCTAAGTGTTTCTGGATCATGGTTTCTCATAAGATTGAAGTGAAAATATTTTAAGATATTAGCCATGGACACAAGGCTGGACTTAAGGTGATGATCTGTTTCCAAGATAGCTCATTAACATTGACTTTCCTCATCACGTGGGCCTCTCTCTAGGGTTGCTTTAGGGTTCTGACAGCGTGGCAGCTGGCTTTTCCTAGAATGAATAGTGAGAGAGAAGAGAGAAAGAGAGAGAGAGAGAGAGACTAAAACAGAAACAGAGACAGAGAGCAGTGCCATTTTCTGTGGTCACAGAGACCAACCCTGAATCAGTGTGTGAGAAAATACAGAGCGCATGAAGATGTGAAGGCAGGGATCAATGTGGAGCACTTTTGAGGTTATAATGAATGTAAGTGGATTTTTGTTTTCCTCCATGTGTCATATTGAACAACTATTCACAATCTTTAGATACAGAGGTTATTCAAAAATCTAAATGACTTAGTTATTATTGAACATAAAATTATGCACTCACCAGTAACTAGAACAAAATTTGAGTCACAATAGATATTCCGTAGATAAGTTCTAAAAGTAACAATTTATATGATTTATTTTCAAGATTATACATAGAGTAGGTGGTTATTGATACATAATATGTGACAACGTTTAATCAATTATCTCCTAAAGATTTGTGATCAATGATCAATCAATATGATTTTTCAGAGTTTGTTTAAAATCCTTTATTTAAATGTCAACACAATTTTATCTTGTTCTATAGACTCTAAACTCTAAAAATGATATTTTAATGAGACTATGTATCATAAGGCATGCTGATATTTACATATCCATTTACCAATTTCGTTGTCGTTGTTTCTTGCTATTTGTCTCTCACTGTTGTGATTTGTTTTCAATTTAGTTCCTTTTATAACACGTTATATAGCATTTTTAGCCACAGCAGAAGTATAATGAGGTGTTACACAATTTCATATTTGCCTAAAGATGTATTTATTTCACTCTAACTCTTGAATGAAATAGTAGTTGGCCATATATTTATGGTATAAGCAAAGCCGAGGCACAAGCTTTTACTCAGCACTTACATTCAGGGGTCCAGATTTCTTTCAACTTTTAGCTTATCCTCACAAATCAACTGAAAAGTGGGGATGTAAAATATGAACAGATTTCATAGGATATTTTTATTTTTCATGCCTATTAATAACACACACCACTTCCATTCACATCCCGTGGGTCAGGTCTAAGATAAATGGTTTGACTCTCAGTAAGAAAAGCTGGAAAATATCAGCAGGGTGTGGTGGCTCACGCCTATAATCTCATCACTTTAGGAGGCCAAGGTGGGCTGATCACTAGGTCCGGAGATGGAGACCATCCTGGCTAACACGGTGAAACCCCGTCTCTACTAAAAATACAAAAAATTTTTAAAAAGTTAGCTGGGCGTGGTGGTGGGCCCCTCTAGTCCCAGCTACTCGGGAGGCTGAGGCAGGAGAATGACGTGAACCCCGGAGGCAGAGCTTGCAGTGAGCCAAGATCGCGCCACTGCACTCCAGCCTGGGCGACAGAGCAAGACTCTGTCTCAAAAAAAAAAAGAAAAAAGAAAAGCTGGAAAATATCATTTAGTTTGGGCTCCTGAGGAAAGAAAACACCCAGATATTGTTGAACAACTATAGTCACTTCCATGCTTTTCATTTTTCACACCTGAAATTGTTGTTCTCATCATTATATCTGTCTTATTTATTTTGAATACACTTATTTATCATGTTTGTTTTAAGCAAAATAGCTACATTAGTTTGACTGTCATGCAAATAGAGCCAGCATTTGTAAATTTTTATACAAGTAATTCAGTCATTTAGAAAATTTGTATAATACAGATAAGCAAAAAGAAAAAAATTCACCTGATTTACAAATAAAAATGCATAGTTAACTGTTGGTCAGAATATATAGTAACTTGTTGGTAATAAAAGTTAATGCTTCCACATTTTATGTATATACATGTCATATATATGTATAACTATTTATATATTAAATATATGTGAATATATTATATATATGTGTGATTGTGCAATATGTATTACTCCAAAACCAAGTTTTTCATTTACCCATACAAACACAGAAACATAAACACACATATGCACCCTACATGTGTCTATGATGTCTGATATTCACTCTGTCTAGCCACCCAGTGGATGATTTCCATGTTTTATCTAACTTAGTTTCCAAAATAACTTTATGGTATAAAAAACACCATTGTAGAATATGAAAAAACTGAGGCTCAAAGAGGTTTTTTTTTTTTTTTTTTTTTGACTCAGTCTCGCTCTGTTGCCCAGGCTAGAGTGCAGTGGCGCCATCCCGGCTCAATGCAAGCTCCGCCTCCCGGGTTCACACCATTCTCCTGCCTCAGCCTCCCGAAGAGTTTTTTTTAACTTGTCACACTTCATACTTTTATAGAGCAGAGCTGATATTCAAGATGCCATTGTCTAACTCCTAAACCTAAATGCTGAACAACTCTGCTGCATCATCTTAGCATAGCTCCTATCTAACTAAGCACTTAAGGTGATCCAGGCACAAAGTAACTGTGTTGTTGACATCCATTATTTAATCCTCACAACAATTTCATGTTAGATAGCATTATCCTCATCTTTCAGATTCCATTAACCAGGCTTAGAGCTTTAAACATAATGCCCCAGATCACAGAACAGCAAGTGGACAAGTAAGTGTTTAAACTCATGTCTTTGTGACTCAAAAGTAGTCTTCCAATGGAAACACTTTACTGCCAGAGTGAGGATATCTCAATATTTTTCCTATATATTATATAAAACAACTACTGTGTCATCCAGTGCTACATTTATCAAATTGTTGGATATAAAATACTGATTTTGTATAAATAAACCCAAGAAATGGAAGATGAAAGATGTTTCCTGTTAAGCATCTATCCTGTGAATTTGAATCAAAGATGATTTCACAGTGCAATAAATAAAAACCAAGTTATTTCTAGTGAAGATTTTTATGAAAAATGCAAATTAAATAATTATACTGTCATACACAATCACCACAATATAAAAATGTAGCCAACTAGGCAAGAACAAATACATTTTTCTCAGATAAATCAAAGAAATAATACCACAGTAACAACAGTGATAGACCCCCAACAAAGAATAAATTGGAGAGAAATTTGGCATTTATTGTTACCTGTGTTACCTGATGTAACACATAACATAGCTGAATTTCTGCTCTGTCCTAACTCTGCTTTTCCTTAAGAAACAGGATGCCTGTAAAGAGAGCTCCCTTTGTAATCAGACCAGATGAGACTGATTAGAACCAAGATAAGTGACCAAATGACTTCAAAAAGACTTCTGACTTCATTATAATCTCATTATCATGTTAAACGTTACTCCCACCAGTGCCATGACAGTTGACAATTGACATACAATGACATTACAATGAGCCAGAAAAGGACAAGGAGGAAGGGAGCACTCCCAATTCACTTCCCATTTTTCCATTTCTGGAAAAGACATGAATATTCCTTCCATCACTTTTAATGTCCAATCCCTTTATTGGAGAAATCCTGTATTCTAATCCCCTTACACTTCATTTGTTGAGAAGATGATTTATGAGCCATACTCCTGCTTCTCAATTCCATGGCCATCACATAAAGCCTGCACTGATTGACACTCACTTTCAACTTCAGGTATTGGCTTTGCAACATCGAAGAGGAAAAAAAAAAACCATCTTTTGGTTTACTTATAGTAAAAGTAAGTAAAAGTAAGTAAAACTATCTTTTTTGCTAAAATTATGACAGGACAATAGGACTAGAGGAAATATTTGCGATGGCATAGATCAATATATTCATTTACAAAATCAGAAATGGTCTTTAAATGTTCATCTTTAATTTTTGTAATAACTGGATTTGTATTGCTTACCTACAATAATTTGAAATTGGAACTTTTTAAAAATTATCTTATCACTTTCATTCGTCTTCTGAAAATTATCTCATCACTTTCTTTCATCTTCTGAATTTCTAATGATTTGTTTTCGAGTTTATTTTCTGAATCATCTAGTCAATATACTAAGTTCTACCTAAGTTCCCATGATATGACAGAGTTAGTCAGATTGAAAATCAACCCAGTCAAAACCTCATCTCTATTATAGTCTGAACTGATGTGTAAAGACATGCAGATTGACCTTCCTAATAGAAGTCTTAAAACACACAGAAAAGCAATCAATACCATTCTCAATTCAATTAATATTCTGGTACATTATATCATACAGTCTTTATGTAAATCCTAATTGAAGTTCACATATTTCTAGCCCCTTGCCTTTTCATTTCATTTTAAATTTTGATATCTATAGAAAAAATAAAGCACCTTCCTTGGGTGTAAGAACAAATATATGACCCCAAGTATTTATATAATAGTACCGCTCATGTTTTTCAAAGGAAGGCTAATTTTTTGGGGGGAGGAAGAAAAGATGCACCAAGAGATCATGCCTTTCAAATATTTTTATATGTGTGAATCAAAGTTATAATAGATAGCATTCCTTGACATTTTTACATTATATCATATCTTCAGTACAAAATACTCCAAAGATCTACTTTTATCAGTCTGGACAGATTTTACTCCATAAACAATTTCCAGTTCTTCCTGTGTTTTTTTATATCTTTGTTTTTATTGATCCTGGTTTTTCATTAGATAAAGATATATCAAGTGTTTCTTGTTTAAAATAAACAAACATCTCCTCCTTAGTCCCATGGTCCCCTCTCAATACTGCTATATTTCTCTCATTGCTTTCCTGATACAGTTTAATGAAGGGGTGCTCTACATTCAATATCTTAATTTTTGTTTCCATGCAATTTCCTCTTTTCACTTCAGAAAAGCTACTGTTTCCCCAATATTTACAAATGTCTTCTAGTTGGATATTATTATCTTATTACTAGTCTAGTATTTGACTCTGTTTGTCATCCTTTCTTCTCTCACCTGCTCCACTGGCAAGATGTGTCTGCCTTTATTTTCCTACCTTTCTAACACCTCTTCTATTGAACACAATGTTTGTTTCTCTAGCTCTGCTCTCAATGCTTTGCTCTGTCCATGACTTCCCTGAACTTTAAATTATAATATCATCTGCATTCTTATGCTTAACATTGCAACCTCATGACTTCCCTGAACTTTAAATTATAATATCATTTGTATTCTTATGGTTAACAATACAGTTATTTCCAAGTGCAGAACAGTCTTTTGAGCTCAAGTCCATGTACCTAACTTTCTAACTGTATGATTCAACCTGGCCGTAAAATATATACCTCAGGTGCAAGGTGATAAAAATGGAACTCATTCTATCCTCAGACCCACTATTGGTTTTTTTTGTTTTGTTTTCATTTTGAAAAATGTTTATGTCATCTGGGTAGCCTCCAAAGACAGAAACAAGTATTTGATATCTTTAACTCTTCTACATCCCCTGCCCACTTTATCCATTCATTCAGCTATCCAAAGGATATTTACTGGCCACTCAATTTATGCTAGACGCAGTTCTAGATGTTAAAGATAGAATGACAAACAAGACAAACCATAACTCTTCCCTCATATCACACTTATAATTCACTGGAGAGGGGTTCACAATGAATATGTAAAAATAAAATATGTGATTTTAGATAGTAAGAAGTACAAAGAATATTAATTGTGATTGAGGGTTATATCATTTATGATTAGATTTGGCTGCATGAAACAGAAAACCTAAAATAATAGTGATAATAGTAACATTTAATTTTCTTTCATTGCAAAGACAATTTATTTTTAGGCAGTCCACAGCTTGTATGGTGGCATCAGTTTCTTCAGGGACCCACGAATTACTTTCCTCTATAACCCTTATGTACAGCTTTCAACTCATGGTCACTTCTCAGTTCATGAAGTCGGCTGAGATTTCAGCTATTGAGTCTAAGTTCCAGTCAGCAGAAAACATAAAGCACAGAAGAGAAAAAACAGGCAGCTATCAAAGAGATTAACACGGTTTAACAATATTCCTGGGGACTCCACAAAACAACCTCATGTAACTCTAATTGAATACATCATGCTGCAAGAGATATTGTCTTTTTTCATCCTTAGTCCAAATTAGATTGCATTGTGTTACTAAGAAAGCATGGGGAAAAGATGTGGGGTAGGCAGATACTTCTGCCATAGGTGGCTATTTAGTGAGCTTTAGTAGGGAAGGTCTTTTTGAAGAAGTAAAATTTTAGCACATGTCTTTATTCATCATATAATCTAGATTCCATTCCCTTAATAAACCATTTTCAACCTGTTTTCTTATTTCTATTCCCTTTGGCCTTACCCTCCATTAATAAAGGTCCCCACTATTCCTCCTCTCTTTTACAGTGAAATTTCCCTAACTATTCTTCTGCTTCCAGTCTGATCAACACAAGATCAATTCTCCATGATGCTATCACAGAGCTTTTTGAAATACAAATATGATCCTTGAACTTCCCTGATTAAAATCCTTTAATGTTTCTCCATTGATTCAAGGCAATATCCACAGAAGTATTTCATGAAAAGCTCTCTGACCACCTAATACTTTACTCTTTTCTTCTTCCTTTCTCCACTAAACTCTAACTTCTAGGCATTTTTTACAGCATTAGAAGTTGAGGGTTTTTTCATCTCTCTGTATTTAAAGTTATTTGTCCTTTTTCCAAGAATATCCTTTCCCCATCCAACTATGTCTAGAAAAGGCACGCACATTTATCTTTTTAAAGCTCACTCAATAGTCACGTATTTGTTTAAACTTTTCCTGAATACCATACTTTCAATGTCATGGCCTCTATCTATAAGCATGAAAACTATTTGTTGAAGTTCCGTCACTTACCATTATTAATTGTTTTTATTGTTCTAACTATGGACATTTCATGATCAACTGTGAGCTACCTGATGGGATGATTGTAGCTTTTGTTTCTATGTTCAATTGCCTCTTTCTGAGGAAAGCACGTTTTGAGATACTCAGTAAGATTTTCTTGAGAAAATTAAACTTGTCAGTCTCCCAGGCCGAACGTTTTACACTCACTTCTGCTACTAACCCATCCCTTAGGTATGGTGCAATTTTCTATTTGTGCTGTGTCTGCAGCTCCTTTCTCATCTGCCCTTTTGATTAATTCCCACTTCAGCTTCCACTTCTGGCCATTGTCACCACGTATTTGCATCAATACAATATTCTCAGTGGATTTACCTTCCTTCATTATCTCCCCCTCTTAATGGTGTTGACACTACCATTGACAAAACACAGGACCATATCATGGTACTGACGTCAAGCTTCAAGAAATTCAAATTATTTACTTCATAAAGTTCATTATTTTCTAGCATAGAATTCACAACTTTTCAGTAATTAGTTGTATCTTTTATTCACGTTTGTTTTATTTTCACCTCTTCTGCCCCCACCTACCTTTTGATCTTTTTCCATAGGGATATCTCTGTAAAGGAGGCGTCACTGAGCATGAGGCATTCTGTCAGAGATGTCAATTTTGTGGATGGCATAGTCCACTTTTGGGATGTGTGTGAGGCCAGTGGCACATAAAACAGCTGACCCAAAAGGCCCGGAAAGTTTCATGGGAGACTGAATTACAAGGTAGACATCACAGGCTGATTCTGGCAATGTTTTCTACTACCAAAGCTCTAACTCAAAGTGACTAGATGGGGCAGAAGGAGTCTAGTTTGAGAGCAGATTAAGGGCTTGCTTTCTTAAGTGATTCTAAGATGTGGAACCCAAGTCCAGGGCTGAGAGGGAAGAGACAAACCAAAGATAATTTAGCCGTTTGATTTAAAAATTGTGATTTTTTAAAATTGCTTTTCCAGTGTCATTGCAAAATGTTCCCTTAGCTCAAAATAATGTTAGTCTAATTTGTTCTATAGGTTATTTTATAAGAACTCAACGAAGCGCATAATTATACTCTTACAACGTTAATTTTATTAATCCACAGGGAAGCATTGCATTATGTCAAATTCATGCAATTAAAAGAAAGTTGCATGTGAGATATGCTTTACGGTGGTACAGCGTGCGTGAAACAAAACGTTATTTTAATGCAAGATATCCACAGGCATGTAAAGAATTGTGTGTCTGATTTTTCTTTTCTGGTGGCAGAGCATGCTTTGTCTTATGAAGGGGGAAAATTCTCTCTTCATTCCCACTGGAGTTTTTCTTCAACCCGTAGCAGCAAAACATCATCTATCTATACCAAAGTATTACAGTGATAAAAGTGCTCAAAATTGTACCTCTTCTTCAAAGTCAAAATTAAATATTACCTCCTCCATGAAGTTGTCCCCAGTTTCATCAGCTAAACTAATCTCACCTGCTACTGTGGTCCCATAGTATTTGGTTTGTATATAAATTTAAAATTTATCACACTTTCTTCAGTGATATTTTGTTTATTTCATATCAGTATTTCTCCCGCTATGGTAGTCTTTAGAGCTTCAGTTGGAAAAAAAAATCAGCTGTGTCTTCCACCAAGCCTTAGCTCAGTGCCTTTTACAGTTTCTGCACTGAGACGGTGATACTCTATTTAAATACCTGGGATTTGAAGTCTTATTAGATGAGATTGACTGTTGAATCTGCCGTTTCCAGCTGTGCAATGTTAGGTAAATTACATAACCTTTTTCTTCTCTCACATTCCTCACCTCTAAAATGGGGGAAATATGGACTCATATATAATAGCATTGTGGTGAGTTTAAAAATGAGATAATAAACACATAAAACTAGCAGAGTTTTGGTACTTAGGCCATAAAATATGATCTATTGTTATTACATGCTTCGTAAATAGCTATAACTATTAGAAAATTGAATTTGAACATACCTGCTTTTATCCTTTAAGGGCTAAACTCAAGGCCCAGTTTATTTAAAAATTTTCCTTGATGCTGCCACTATGTCTTTTTATTTTTTACTGAGGTCTTCTAATGATGTTTATAGCCTAGGATGCAAAACTAAGCATTTGATTATGAACTCCTTTGCCCTATTCACTAATTATTTGGTGTTTTCTTCCCAACTTATTTGACGTTTGAGTGTTGTAATGTAGGTTCTGTGACTGATGAGAAATGCATACCCTAAAGTAGCTGATCTTAGGATAGCACCAGGCAAACTTAACTGCTACTTGTCAAATGAGCAGAAAAGAAAATAAAGAAATATGGCTCTTGACATTTTTCCATTTTTTCCTTTACCCTCAGTATTCTAATCCTCCTAACCTTAAACTACCACATCTTCCAGCTTTGAAGATGGAATTTCCCTTGAATAACAATGTGATCAAACTTGAAGACAATCCATTCTCTCACTTATTTTAGCAAGTTTATATGACATAACATCTGTGTTGGAAGGAATGTGAAGTTCAATTCATACTTGAGGTCTGAATTTCTGTGAGGGAGGCCTCTATCAGTGAGTGCAGCTCATTCCCTTTTGAACGATGTATTTACCTGTTTACAGCATACAATTTAATGGCTTTTAGTATATTCACAGAGTTGTGCAAACACAACCCTAGAATATTTTCATCACCCCAAAGGGAAACCCTGTATTTTTTAGTAGTCATCCCCTTAACACTTTTCCCCACCCTTACCACCAACACCAGGTGATAAAAAAAAAGATGAATTAATGTCCTTTGCAGGGACATGGATGAAGTTGGAAACCATCGTTCTCAGTAAACTAACACAGGAACAGAAAACCAAATACCGCATGTTCTCACTCACAAGTGGGAGTTGAACAATGAGAACACATAGACACAGGGAGGTGAACATCACACACAGGGGCCTGGCGAGGGGTGGGGGTTCAAGGGGAGGTATAGCATTAGGAGAAATACCTAATGTAGATGATGGGTTGATGGGTGCAGCAAACCACCATGGCATATGTATTCCTATGTAACAAACCTGCACCTTCTGCACATGTATCGCAGAACTTAAAGTATAATTTAAAAAGATAAATAAATAAGTAAATAAGAATATTTGCATATATATTATTAAGAAAACATGGAGAATATTTTATCAGAAGAAATTTTATTTATTTCTTCATTGGGCTTTCTGAGGACAAGTTGAGAAATCAAACAATAAAAAGGCAATGTAAGCATGCTTTTTAAAAAGAGGCATCATAAACAATTTTCTCTCAATGAATGGATGAGTTTGACAAACAGCTTTTTAAGTAATAATTAATAATATGTTATTAGAACATGTTTCTTTCTCCATTGGTTCATATGACATAGGTTTAGATATGCAGCTACATAAACATACTTTCTTTAAAGTGCCTCGTAAGCTGTTCTCTTTCGCTGAATCCAAGAGTTTGACTGAGAAACACCTTTGTAAGCAAACATGAAAATATGATAATAGAGTATGTTTCTTTCTCTATTGGGCTCTATAAGGATACATAGAAAAATATTGCCATAAAAATGTTTTATATCTTTATGCCACATACCTAGATATTTCTCCATTTCAAATATATAACAAATCCACCAACCACAACGCATATATGATTAATACATTTTAAAAAAGGATTCCTAAACATGCTGCCAGAGACCCTATCACAGCTGAAATGTCTTCTATTCATGAGATTATTCCGAAAACTACCAATTCTATTAACTATATATTCATTATATTCTCACCTATCCCATATTCATCCCTTTTGCATAAATATTTCAGGAAAAATTGGTTTTTCTAGTCGGTAGATGCATATGATGTATGACATTTTCTTGATATACACATTTTCTGATAAATACGTTTGTGTGCATGTGGTATTCATCTGCATGTGTTTTAAGTTCACTTACATGTACTCTTCTTTCCAATTATAAATCCAACATTACACATTGACTATTACCTCCTTAATCTCTCTCATTTTTTAACTCCTACCACATTTTTTGCTCTTTGACCTTCTGCTTTCTTATAGCCCCTTGATTTTTATTTTCTAATGTGAGCACTGACCTTATCTTCCTTTTTCATCCAGTTTATAATGCTGTTACTCTATAACTTCTTCTTTTGCTACTACCCAACACAGGGCAGGCACTGTTGTGTATGGTTTATAGATATTAAAAAAGGATTTGGGAGTGCGCAGTGGCTCACTGCTGTAATCCCAGCATTTTGGGAGGCCGAGGTGTGTGGATCACCTGAGGTCAAGAGTACGAGACCACCCTGACTAACATGGTGAAACCTTTTCTCTGCTGAAAATATAAAATTAGCTAGGTGTGGCAGCACATGCCTGTAATATCAGCTACTCTAGAGGCTGAGGCAGGAGAATCACGTGAAACCAGGAGGCCAAGCCTGCAGTGAGCTGAGATCATGCCATTGCACTCCAACATAGGCAACAAAGAGACACTCTGTCTCAAAAAAAAAAACAAAACAGGATTCACAACCCAGTGAGGCCGCTACTATTATTAATTCATTACGTAGATTAAGACACTAAGGCACAGAAAATATTGCACCACCATACTCTCGTAAATTGAAAATAATGGCTCTTTTTGTTCCATTACCTAAATCTTTCTCTTGCCAATATTTTAAACTTTTTTGTCATCTCACCCTTCCTCCTTCTTTTCTTCCACCAACCTTTCCTAGAATAATTGCAAGTTAGATGAAATACTTTGTCCTTACATCTAGGTAACTAAGTGATATTCTGGAAAACCAGAATACAGCTATACAGATATCATAGTCTGGCTGATTAGATATATATTATATATGTTTATATTAAAATATTATATGTTATATATTATCTAAGATTATCTAATATTT